>NW_026043007.1:0-65652 GCF_023856365.1 Brienomyrus brachyistius | reverse complement strand
AAGTCAAGAGAAGTGATGCTACGATTATATAATTCCTTGGTAAGATCCCACCTAGAATACTGTGTGCAGGTTTGGTCACCATACCTTCAGAAGGACATTGCTGCCTTGGAAAAGGTGCAACGTAGGATGACTAGAATGATTCCTGCACTTAGAGGAATGTCTTATGAGGAGAGGTTCGCTGAGCTGAATCTGTTTAGCCTCAAGCAAAGGAGACTATGGGGGGACATGATCCAGGTATATAAGATTCTAACAGGTCGGGATGCTGTTCAGCCAAATGACCATTTCAATATTAATTTAAAATACTAGAACTCGTGGCCATAGTGGAAATTAGCTGGAGAACATTTAAAAATGAATCTGAGGAAGCACTTCAATTCAATTCAATTTTATTTATATAGCGCTTTTAACGACATGCATTGTCACAAAGCACTTTACATTTAACCGGCCAGAACCCCACCAAGCAAGCCTGAGGCGACAGTGGCAAGGAAACTCCCTCTAGCAGGAAGAAACCTTGAGTGGAACCTAGACTCAGAAGGGGACCCCATCCTCCTCTGGGCGACCAAGGAGCATGAAACTGCATTTACATTGACATTCATTAGAGTTCATATAGTTATAAAGTCCCAGTTGGTTTCATGTAGTTATATCCAGGAGTCCAGGTGCGGGTTCACACGGTGTAGTCGGCTCGGTATCAGCTCGAAAAAGAGAAGATGGAGAAGAGTTATTGCCCTACACCTAACCGGCAGGACTAAAGCAACTATGACAGCCTGCCTAAAAGAGTGACCTGGAAGGAAGCACAGGCATGAGGGTTTACAGAGGTTTTGGCGTCAAGCCACCTCCCATCCACAGCTTAAGTGATCGGCGAGAGTGGCAGGACGACAGCACCAATCCCCCCTTTCCCCTTCAATCTCAAATAACTATGAACCTCCAGATTTCCCATTCACCTTAGAAAAGAAGATTTAACTATCCAAAAGACTGGCGAAAGAGGTACATCTTAAGCCTTGACTTAAAAGCAGAGATTGTGTCTGAGTTCCGAACACTAATAGGAAGTTTATTCCATAGCTGTGGTGCTTTATGAGCAAATGCTCTTCCCCCAAAGGTAATGTTCTTTATTCTGGGTACGGATAGAATACCTCCATCTCGTCATCTAAGTGTATGATTCGGAACGCAAATGAGGTCACTCACATACTGCGGTGCAAGACCATTTACAGCTTTATAGGTTAAGAGCAGTGTTTTGTAGTCAACACGAAATCTAACTGGCAGCCAGTGCAGTGAAGATAAAATTGGGGTAATATGATTATATGTTTTAGTTTAACTATTGCTAGTAGCGGTTCAATCAATGCTGGGAGCATCGCTGAATAATTTTGATGGAACAGGTTCTAGCATACAAGTAGATGAATTTGAAGATAAAATTAAGTACATCAGTTCTGACTGGTTAACCAATATTCAATATTCAAAATGTTCTGTTTAATTGAGCATATTTTTGGTCAAAAAGTTTCATAAAGTCGTCACTGGAAAATAACCAGTGGTCTGGTTATTAGTCAGCTTGGACACCATAGTAAATAGGAATCTAGGATTATTTTTGTTTATTTCAATTAGTTCTGATAGATACTAGATGATTTGGCGGCACTAAGAGCCTTTTTGTAGCTACCCATAGCCTCTTTCCATGCTAGTTCGAACACCACTAGTTTAGTATGATGCCACTTACATTCTGTAAGGACATAAAACTTATAGGTCCTGCAGGCCCCAACTCTGATCAGCCTGCATCAGTCTATTTCAGAGCTCCGCTGGCCCAGGCAAGACTGGACTCAACTCGTCAAACCACCCCTTTTAAGGAAGGCAAAGGCCTGCCGGCTCCTGAGAGACTGGATAGGAATAACTGGAGCAGCACAGAAAAAGCAAGACCTTTCACCCCCGGAGTGACCAGAGTTCCACAATCAATCCACAGCAACAACAGCTGTCAGCCTCCAGACACAGACACCTTTTCCACTATAAACAGGATAACTCAGCACACATAGATGTTAGGGACAAATACACGCATGTTTGGTCTCGTTTGAATAGGCATGAGACGAGGAGTATTATACTCTCAGATTTAAGGCAGTATAGCTTTTCCTAAGAGAAATACAGAAACTTCGGCTCAACCCACCAAACTGAGAGAGATTCTCTCATGGTAGAACAAGGGAATTACAACCACCCCCTAAAGTGATCTGATTGGCTGGGGACTTGAGAACCAAGGTCAGCAATGCCCCTAAAATTAACCATTGACCGAAATTAGTCAGTCTTCAGAAACATGCCATCACCTGGTCTGGATACTTAAGGAAGGGCTTCAGAAGTAGTCGGGGAGTCACTCTGTAATCAGAGCTCCCGCAGAGAACTGGGTGAAAGTCTATCTGTAGTCAGATACTTTCCACAGAACTTTGTTCACTCTCAGCTGAGGAATGTGAATACATGATATGAAGACAACTGGATCACAACTGGATCACGGGGGAATCATAAGCAGGGAAGAACACACAGGCAAACAGCAGCAGCAACATTAAAGGCAGGACTGAGAAGCACATTTATACAAGGCTAAGCAGGGAGCAAACTAGAGGCACCTGAAATGAGTAACACAAGGGCAGGAAGGAGAGGTAAAACAAACGCGGAACAGGCATGGCACGTTATACCACACTAGGGAGGAAACGGGAGGTTCAGGAGGGCAGGGTGTGGCAGGGATCCGTTTCAAAATTTAATTTTGGCTTGTACAAACCTTGGTAAAAGCTGCAAAAGATCGATCAACCACTTTCTGAGCTATTGTCTTAACAAACAAAGCATCTGTTGGGGTGGCGGTGTCTGGGGAATACCATGTGTAATACACCTTGTGAAGATTTATATGTAAAACAAAATATTTTTTGATTCTATCACACATATAGAAATTATCCATCCATCCATTTTCCAAACCGCTTATCCTATTGGGTCGCGGGGGGTCCGGAGCCTATCCCAGAATCAATGGGCACGAGGCAGGGAACAACCCAGGATGGGGGGCCAGCCCATCGCAGGGCACACTCACACACCATCCACTCACACACACACACCTACGGGCAATTCAGCAACTCCAATTAGCCCCAGCATGTTTTTGGACTGTGGGGGGAAACCGGAGTACCCAGAGGAAACCCCACAACGACATGGGGAGAACATGCAAACTCCACACACATGTGACCCAGGCGGAGACACGAACCCGGGTCCCAGAGGTGTGAGGCGACAGTGCTAACCACTGCACCACCATGCCGCCCCTTATAGAAATTATTCTAGGTTTAAATAGTAATTTAGCTGAGTAACTAGGCTGAAATTCTAGATAGTTGCAATTTTAAGAATTATTACTATTATTCACAGCTTTTAAGCATGCAGTTGGATGACGGATGGATGGATATTCAGCCACCAGAAATGCCAATTGTTGTTAAGAGGATCAAAGTCTGCAAAGTAGTATGCAGGGTTTAAGGCCAGAACACAGCATACTCTCCGACAGAAAGCATAAAGTTCACTGGGGGAATTTCTGTGGCCACTGCCTGAACAGCATGTGTGGAGAATGTTTATGAGGGTCGAGCCATGCAGAGCTGCTGGCCCTGGCATGTAATGATGAATCACAAATCAGTTAAAAATCGGTGCAAATGCATGAAGATTTAAACCGGCTGATGTGGAAAATGAATCACTATTGTAGGAGTACTTCACAGTACTTTAACAGAAAAACTGGTGTAATATTACATTTGATTTCACAATGTGAGTTTGACGTCAGATGTCACTGCGTATCACGTCGACATCGTACGTCAGTTTTTGGTTTTGAGCGAACGCGAGATGATGAATGAATTTGAAACTGAGGACGGCACAGTGGTTAGTGCTGGCTTCGGTCCAGGGCCCTTTCTGTGTGGAGTTCGCATGCTCTCCCCGTTTTCGCCGGGGACTCCAGGTTCCTCCCACGGTCCAAAAGCATGCAGGATAGGTTGACTGGTGAGTCTAAATTGGCCCTGTAGTTGTGTGAGTGTGTGCGACCTGCGGTGTGTAGGTGACTGCCTGGGCTTGGTTCCTGTCTGCGCCCCTTGTTCCCGGGATAGGCTCCGGTCTCCCCCGCGATCTCAGTTGGGATTAAGTGGTTTCAGAAAATGGATGGATGGACGCACCGCCCGATCTTCAATTGGCGGTGTGGCAGCATATTAGCTTTCCGGTAATCACAAACGAGGAGGAAACAGCGAGAAAAGCACAGACAAGACATAAACTGCATGCAAACATTGTAATAGACTGATAACATACACAAACAGGTCCACTGGCACCACCGTGAGCTGAGTGAAGATTATTAAAAGGGCAAAGCACGCTAAAAAGCTGCACATGCAAACCTTAGCTTATTTATTTGATTTATTTTTTTTTATTTACTTATTTTGATTTGGGATTTTTTTCAACAGTATTTTATTCAAATTCAGTTGCACTGTTCACAACAGTGTCAACAGTTCAGAAAGATAAATATAAGAATATTTTTGAATATATTTGTCTGCAGCTCATTCTGCAAAAAATGAGAAAATTGTATCGTGAACTCAGAATCGTGAATCGTATCAAATGGTGAGTTGAATGTATCGTTACATCCCTAGTTCTTACAGTAGTACTATGGTATGGTGGAGCCACATGACAGGAAGGCAGTACATTGCGAAGTCTGTTAAGAACATCATTCGCACTGAACTGCCCTCCATTGACCAGCTGTACTTTAACTGCCACAGTAACAAGGTTCAGTCTATAATCCAGGACTCTGACCACCATCCACAAACACTGACTAGCAGATTCATGAACAGCTTCATTCGCCAAACAATTCAAACCTGCAGCTTTTGCATCCCCTGTAACAGTCATTTCCACGGCAGCTGCACTGTACAGCTGTTACTGCACTTTATCCACCACTGACCACGTATCATCCAGTTTTGTCCTGCTTTGTATCGCACTGTTTCTGCACCATGTTGTCTTGTACTCCCTTGTGTTGTTATGCACCATCTGTGTTGTTCTGAGCAGTGCCATGATGCAATATTACAAAAAGATCTTGAGGAAATGCAGAGTTCTGGAGGAGATTCTCACAGATCATGGCATGTGTTTATACTGAAGAAACTGTACAAATTGCTAGACATAAAACACAGGACTGGCAACTGTGGTACGTTTTAACACCTTGATAAAAAACTTAAAATCCATAGTAAGTAGGACAACCTCATAGAACCTTTACTAGTCATTGTTCAGAAGATTAACACGGATTAAAAACCATTACTATGAAAGCACGCTAATCAGTTAAGTTGATTATGTGGAGAGAGAGAAAAAAAACTGTCTTTGAAAAAGATCAACCATAGAACGAAGCTGCAGCATTGACACCCCCTAGTGGTGATTTGAAGATAGTTCTGTCTGTAGCAGCTAAGCAGTAGATTTGGCGTCAGGTGCCATGACAAACTCAGTGCTGCTCGGTTTGAACGGCAGAAGCACAAAAATAAAGGGGGCATCTACTGCACGCCCCCCACCCTTGAAAATGGTACAAATTATCATGCAACAGTTTTCTTAAGTAAGTCTTTTTGGGCGTCTGCAGAAACCTCCACGATGCGATTGCCCTGATTAAGAAGTGCGCAGCGGATACAATTTGGGATGCATCGTTCATCCGATTTATTAATATATAATTATTAGTATGTCTATATTATTTTAGAAACGTTACTTGACGAATATTTTTCATTGAGATTGATTCCCCGTTTAAAATTTTGGTGACACTTCATATTTTTTAAGAGAGACAGACAATTTGACGCATGCAATTTGCAGAAATATGTTGTGCCGCTATAAAGTACACAGGCAGCATGACAAACATAAGTACTCACTGAAGCCACGACATACGCCCGGCTGGCCCCAGCGGTACCCCTAAGAAGAAGGCTTTTTTCACAACCCACGACCATCACGAGGGCAAAAAAAACTGAATAGCCTAGAATTTAGTTAATTACAAGGCACATATTTATTGGAGCAAGAGCTCTAACATAAAACTACCTTGTAATTATAAAGTATTATGGCTGTGAACAATGTACAAACAGGCACAGAAAGTAAAATACTCCAAAAATGCAAAGAACCTAAATATTTTTGTTTCCACCGATTCACTCTTGATGTGTTAGGAGTCACAGTTCAGTAGCCTATTCTTCAGTATCTGCATTTAAGACCACCAACTGCTCTTTCTCCTCCTTCGCTCGTCGGCTCAGAGTATTGGACTTGGTAAGTAATGTTGCCCTTTTGGTTCCAGCAGCACTCTCTGCTTCCTCTGCCATGTGCTCAGCATCCTTTTGTAAACTCTCACATACACTTTCCAGTGAGACTCTCTTCCTCTTGAGTTCCTCAAGTTTTCTTTTTTGCTTTTCGCTCATCTTTCACCTTTGGTCAGAGGCGCTTTGGTTGCTCCCCCACACACTCTGACATGGTCGCATATAAGCCTCTGTGCAACAACTGTTTCCTCTGATAAGTTGCAGGTCTCCACCTCTATTCGTTCCACTTCGGCTTGCCCATAGGACAGCAGCAGCAAGTTCTTGCAGAACATCCAGAGGTCAGGATAAGGCCCACTAACTTTTTGATGTAAAAAGACATCAACTTTGGATGGTGCTGAAGGAATGAAGGATATAAAATCCAAGCCTTTTGCCTCATTGTGCAGGTGATTATCAGACTGCTGGGATATTGCATCACCTGTAATTACATTAATTACAGTAGATTAGATGCAGATCAACAATGTCAATACACAGAATCACATGTAGAATAGGAAAGTGATTTATAACCCAATTTTCCTATGATACCATAAATGTGCAATCATTTTAATTTAATCTTGAGATATCTCTAGGCTCATCAAAGAAAATATAACTGGGCTGATGCTTCTTTTCAAACACCAAGAGTCGGTCTTCTAAATACTGCTAAAATCTACGTGTTAACACTATTCAGTTCAGGGACGGATTATGGGTTGTGTGGGCCCCTGGGTAAAACGTTCGCGAGGCCCCCCCCCACCACCACCACCTGCACCACCACCACAACCACCACAAGTCAAGGGCCCTTGGCAGCCAAACACCCTCCCTATAGGGTCAGGGGACCTTGTAGGCAGAGGATCAAAGAATGTAGGCCCTCTAAAATAGACAAACGAAAATACATTGCTGATAAGCGTTGCAAATTGTTTTGGGCTTGGGGCCCACGGGCCCCCTGCACCCCAAGGGCCCCTGGGCAGCGGCCCCGCTAACCCGGTTTGTAATCCGTCCCTGATTCAGTTAGATGTGAAAAAAGAAAAGCATAATTTAAAAATAATATTCTGAACTATCCTATTCTTATCCTATGATTTACCAGCAGATATCCTGCCTGCCAACCGATTCTCCTGCGCAAACTTCTGCATGAGATTTCTCCTTTTCTGCTGGCAGTTATCTGGCTGGTGTGCATTTTGTTTGGGTCCAAGCACGTCATCTCATGTACAATCGAGTACTTCAGAGGGCATTTATCCAAGGCCTTTTTGCACATTTTTGAGAGCACAATCTGGCAATTTTTTTTAATCTGAAGGACACCAAGGTCACTTCCACTGCCTTTGGCTCCTGACTGTCTCTGACAAAAAGATGGTTTGTCAAATTTCCAGAATCTTTCTGCACACTCAGCCCAAGGTTAACACTACCTCAGCTGTACATATCAAACCAGCTCAAACTCCATGTTATTCACATATTTTTTACTTCACAATTGTTTGATACATTTGTATGTAAAGATACCAGTGAATTCACAGAAGTCCCACCTTGATGACAGCCATTCCTATATCCACCTCCTTTGGACTGAGCCAGAGTTTTTGCCTGTACAACAGCTGTACATGTTGCTACACAACACTTAAACATTCTATTTCCTCAATGAACTATTTTTTTTGCAGCAAAAGCCATGAAGCAGCAATAAAATCTTTAAAATATGCTTACCAATAAATATGGTTCTCCCATTTAAACACATGTAAAGATAAACCATGGATATTTAAAAATCATGGGTTCGTTAATGAGTTTAAATGTTATTGAATGGCTTACCTTAAACTTCTCCAGTAAGTCTTCAGCGGTGGAGTGGCTCATGTACTGTGATCCCAGAACCAGGACTGCACTCGAGAGCCATTCTCATAATTCACCCAATACCTGACATGCACATCCAGTTGTTTTCTTTTGATGGTCCTGTTCATACTTACGTCAAACATGACAACGAAGCTCCCTTTTAATATATGGAGCGAGTCCAAATCGCGCAAGAAAAGCGGTTTTATCTTTACCACAAGTGACCCTGCGAGTCAGGGAACATCACCCTGGAGACGGTGTGAATGTCATCATTGGACGTATAGGAGTGATGTCGGCAAACCGTTTGCAAAGCCCATAGCACTTCTGCTTTCAGTGTGGGTTGAGGAGGATGTACTGAAGGCATTATTTGTCATGGGATCCGGAGACACTGCCAAAACGGGTGTAGGCCTATCTTTAGAGGTTGTACTTATCTCCACTGAATAAACATAAATCTGGGCTTATTCTATACTGAACAAAAATATAAACGCAACACTCTTGTTTCTGCTCCCATTTTTCATGAGATGGACTTAAAGACCTACAATTCATTCCAGATACACAATATTACCATTTCTCTCAAACATTTCTCACAAATCAGTCTAAATGTGTGATAGTGAGCACTTCTGCTTTGCTGAGATAATCCATCCCACCTCACAGGTGTGCCACATCAAGATGCTGATCTGACATCATGGGTAGTGCACAGGTGTACCTTATACTGCCCACAATAAAAGGCCACCCTGGAATGTGCAGTTTTTTGCTTTATTGGGGGTCTGGGGACTCAGAACCGGTCAGTATCTGGTGTGACCACCATTTGCCTCATGCAATGCAACACATCTTCTTCGCATAGAGTTTATCAGATTGTCAATTGTGGCCTGTGGAATGTTGGTCCACTCCTCTTCATTGGCTGTGCGAAGTTGTTGGATATTAGTGGGAACTGGTACACGCTGTCGTATACGCCGGTCAAGCACATCCCAAACAAGAGCAGCTGACCTGAGAAATAAGAAATAAGCTAAGCTGGAAACCTGGACCCTCCGACCAAGAATGCGTGAAGTACCCTCAGAAGGTCTACTAGAAGATGTACGTAGAAGACTACTACAGATCAGCTGATCTACACCACAGCAACAGTGATCCTTGAGCTGGAGCCGGACCGTCTTTGAAGACTCCGTAAATCTCCGTATAATAATATATATCTACGGGAACGAGAAAGGAGAAAGCAGAGAACAAGAACAAGATTTGTAAATGTAAGATTTGAAGGACCCCCGGCATGAAAAATAGAATAGTTCTCGTCATTAGTGAACATGTGTCTCGTCATTGTGTATCATGGACAGTAAGAGGGGGATCAATAGAGTGTTGTTATTATAACGTCTAAAAAGTCTGTCGATAAATCAATAAGAAAATAAATGAAGTCGTTTTCGCGAACACGCGAACAGGGGCCGGACCGACTGTAGGGGGCGTGGCCAGAGACAGCCATAGCTGTCAAGTCTCCCGTTTTGGCCGGGAAACTACCGTATTTTACTTCTCTTTCCCGCCGTCCTCCCGTATTAGTATTTTCCCGTAAATCTCCCTTATATTATATAGTTGCTGGATAGTGTAGTGGTAAGATCGCCGCCTTTCACACGGGAGACCGGGGTTCGAATCCCGGTTGTGGCCAAAAATATATTTTATATATTTTATATATTTATATTTATATTTATATTATATTTTATATAATTTATATTATTTTATATTTCCTGTCTTAAAATGTAAGGGATACTGGAGCCTCCCGTTTTGGCCGGGAAACTACCGTATTTTACTTCTCTTTCCCGCCGTCCTCCCGTATTAGTATTTTCCCGTAAATCTCCCTTATATTATATAGTTGCTGGATAGTGTAGTGGTAAGATCGCCGCCTTTTACACGGGAGACCGGGGTTCGAATCCCGGTTGTGGCCAAAAATATATTTTATATATTTTATATATTTATATTTATATTTAAAAGCCTGAGGCGACAGTGGCAAGGAAACTCCCTCTAGCAGGAAGAAACCTTGAGTGGAACCTAGACTCAGAAGGGGACCCCATCCTCCTCTGGGCGACCAAGGAGCATGAAACTGCATTTACATTGACATTCATTAGAGTTCATATAGTTATAAAGTCCCAGTTGGTTTCATGTAGTTATATCCAGGAGTCCAGGTGCGGGTTCACACGGTGTAGTCGGCTCGGTATCAGCTCGAAAAAGAGAAGATGGAGAAGAGTTATTGCCCTACACCTAACCGGCAGGACTAAAGCAACTATGACAGCCTGCCTAAAAGAGTGACCTGGAAGGAAGCACAGGCATGAGGGTTTACAGAGGTTTTGGCGTCAAGCCACCTCCCATCCACAGCTTAAGTGATCGGCGAGAGTGGCAGGACGACAGCACCAATCCCCCCTTTCCCCTTCAATCTCAAATAACTATGAACCTCCAGATTTCCCATTCACCTTAGAAAAGAAGATTTAACTATCCAAAAGACTGGCGAAAGAGGTACATCTTAAGCCTTGACTTAAAAGCAGAGATTGTGTCTGAGTTCCGAACACTAATAGGAAGTTTATTCCATAGCTGTGGTGCTTTATGAGCAAATGCTCTTCCCCCAAAGGTAATGTTCTTTATTCTGGGTACGGATAGAATACCTCCATCTCGTCATCTAAGTGTATGATTCGGAACGCAAATGAGGTCACTCACATACTGCGGTGCAAGACCATTTACAGCTTTATAGGTTAAGAGCAGTGTTTTGTAGTCAACACGAAATCTAACTGGCAGCCAGTGCAGTGAAGATAAAATTGGGGTAATATGATTATATGTTTTAGTTTAACTATTGCTAGTAGCGGTTCAATCAATGCTGGGAGCATCGCTGAATAATTTTGATGGAACAGGTTCTAGCATACAAGTAGATGAATTTGAAGATAAAATTAAGTACATCAGTTCTGACTGGTTAACCAATATTCAATATTCAAAATGTTCTGTTTAATTGAGCATATTTTTGGTCAAAAAGTTTCATAAAGTCGTCACTGGAAAATAACCAGTGGTCTGGTTATTAGTCAGCTTGGACACCATAGTAAATAGGAATCTAGGATTATTTTTGTTTATTTCAATTAGTTCTGATAGATACTAGATGATTTGGCGGCACTAAGAGCCTTTTTGTAGCTACCCATAGCCTCTTTCCATGCTAGTTCGAACACCACTAGTTTAGTATGATGCCACTTACATTCTGTAAGGACATAAAACTTATAGGTCCTGCAGGCCCCAACTCTGATCAGCCTGCATCAGTCTATTTCAGAGCTCCGCTGGCCCAGGCAAGACTGGACTCAACTCGTCAAACCACCCCTTTTAAGGAAGGCAAAGGCCTGCCGGCTCCTGAGAGACTGGATAGGAATAACTGGAGCAGCACAGAAAAAGCAAGACCTTTCACCCCCGGAGTGACCAGAGTTCCACAATCAATCCACAGCAACAACAGCTGTCAGCCTCCAGACACAGACACCTTTTCCACTATAAACAGGATAACTCAGCACACATAGATGTTAGGGACAAATACACGCATGTTTGGTCTCGTTTGAATAGGCATGAGACGAGGAGTATTATACTCTCAGATTTAAGGCAGTATAGCTTTTCCTAAGAGAAATACAGAAACTTCGGCTCAACCCACCAAACTGAGAGAGATTCTCTCATGGTAGAACAAGGGAATTACAACCACCCCCTAAAGTGATCTGATTGGCTGGGGACTTGAGAACCAAGGTCAGCAATGCCCCTAAAATTAACCATTGACCGAAATTAGTCAGTCTTCAGAAACATGCCATCACCTGGTCTGGATACTTAAGGAAGGGCTTCAGAAGTAGTCGGGGAGTCACTCTGTAATCAGAGCTCCCGCAGAGAACTGGGTGAAAGTCTATCTGTAGTCAGATACTTTCCACAGAACTTTGTTCACTCTCAGCTGAGGAATGTGAATACATGATATGAAGACAACTGGATCACAACTGGATCACGGGGGAATCATAAGCAGGGAAGAACACACAGGCAAACAGCAGCAGCAACATTAAAGGCAGGACTGAGAAGCACATTTATACAAGGCTAAGCAGGGAGCAAACTAGAGGCACCTGAAATGAGTAACACAAGGGCAGGAAGGAGAGGTAAAACAAACGCGGAACAGGCATGGCACGTTATACCACACTAGGGAGGAAACGGGAGGTTCAGGAGGGCAGGGTGTGGCAGGGATCCGTTTCAAAATTTAATTTTGGCTTGTACAAACCTTGGTAAAAGCTGCAAAAGATCGATCAACCACTTTCTGAGCTATTGTCTTAACAAACAAAGCATCTGTTGGGGTGGCGGTGTCTGGGGAATACCATGTGTAATACACCTTGTGAAGATTTATATGTAAAACAAAATATTTTTTGATTCTATCACACATATAGAAATTATCCATCCATCCATTTTCCAAACCGCTTATCCTATTGGGTCGCGGGGGGTCCGGAGCCTATCCCAGAATCAATGGGCACGAGGCAGGGAACAACCCAGGATGGGGGGCCAGCCCATCGCAGGGCACACTCACACACCATCCACTCACACACACACACCTACGGGCAATTCAGCAACTCCAATTAGCCCCAGCATGTTTTTGGACTGTGGGGGGAAACCGGAGTACCCAGAGGAAACCCCACAACGACATGGGGAGAACATGCAAACTCCACACACATGTGACCCAGGCGGAGACACGAACCCGGGTCCCAGAGGTGTGAGGCGACAGTGCTAACCACTGCACCACCATGCCGCCCCTTATAGAAATTATTCTAGGTTTAAATAGTAATTTAGCTGAGTAACTAGGCTGAAATTCTAGATAGTTGCAATTTTAAGAATTATTACTATTATTCACAGCTTTTAAGCATGCAGTTGGATGACGGATGGATGGATATTCAGCCACCAGAAATGCCAATTGTTGTTAAGAGGATCAAAGTCTGCAAAGTAGTATGCAGGGTTTAAGGCCAGAACACAGCATACTCTCCGACAGAAAGCATAAAGTTCACTGGGGGAATTTCTGTGGCCACTGCCTGAACAGCATGTGTGGAGAATGTTTATGAGGGTCGAGCCATGCAGAGCTGCTGGCCCTGGCATGTAATGATGAATCACAAATCAGTTAAAAATCGGTGCAAATGCATGAAGATTTAAACCGGCTGATGTGGAAAATGAATCACTATTGTAGGAGTACTTCACAGTACTTTAACAGAAAAACTGGTGTAATATTACATTTGATTTCACAATGTGAGTTTGACGTCAGATGTCACTGCGTATCACGTCGACATCGTACGTCAGTTTTTGGTTTTGAGCGAACGCGAGATGATGAATGAATTTGAAACTGAGGACGGCACAGTGGTTAGTGCTGGCTTCGGTCCAGGGCCCTTTCTGTGTGGAGTTCGCATGCTCTCCCCGTTTTCGCCGGGGACTCCAGGTTCCTCCCACGGTCCAAAAGCATGCAGGATAGGTTGACTGGTGAGTCTAAATTGGCCCTGTAGTTGTGTGAGTGTGTGCGACCTGCGGTGTGTAGGTGACTGCCTGGGCTTGGTTCCTGTCTGCGCCCCTTGTTCCCGGGATAGGCTCCGGTCTCCCCCGCGATCTCAGTTGGGATTAAGTGGTTTCAGAAAATGGATGGATGGACGCACCGCCCGATCTTCAATTGGCGGTGTGGCAGCATATTAGCTTTCCGGTAATCACAAACGAGGAGGAAACAGCGAGAAAAGCACAGACAAGACATAAACTGCATGCAAACATTGTAATAGACTGATAACATACACAAACAGGTCCACTGGCACCACCGTGAGCTGAGTGAAGATTATTAAAAGGGCAAAGCACGCTAAAAAGCTGCACATGCAAACCTTAGCTTATTTATTTGATTTATTTTTTTTTATTTACTTATTTTGATTTGGGATTTTTTTCAACAGTATTTTATTCAAATTCAGTTGCACTGTTCACAACAGTGTCAACAGTTCAGAAAGATAAATATAAGAATATTTTTGAATATATTTGTCTGCAGCTCATTCTGCAAAAAATGAGAAAATTGTATCGTGAACTCAGAATCGTGAATCGTATCAAATGGTGAGTTGAATGTATCGTTACATCCCTAGTTCTTACAGTAGTACTATGGTATGGTGGAGCCACATGACAGGAAGGCAGTACATTGCGAAGTCTGTTAAGAACATCATTCGCACTGAACTGCCCTCCATTGACCAGCTGTACTTTAACTGCCACAGTAACAAGGTTCAGTCTATAATCCAGGACTCTGACCACCATCCACAAACACTGACTAGCAGATTCATGAACAGCTTCATTCGCCAAACAATTCAAACCTGCAGCTTTTGCATCCCCTGTAACAGTCATTTCCACGGCAGCTGCACTGTACAGCTGTTACTGCACTTTATCCACCACTGACCACGTATCATCCAGTTTTGTCCTGCTTTGTATCGCACTGTTTCTGCACCATGTTGTCTTGTACTCCCTTGTGTTGTTATGCACCATCTGTGTTGTTCTGAGCAGTGCCATGATGCAATATTACAAAAAGATCTTGAGGAAATGCAGAGTTCTGGAGGAGATTCTCACAGATCATGGCATGTGTTTATACTGAAGAAACTGTACAAATTGCTAGACATAAAACACAGGACTGGCAACTGTGGTACGTTTTAACACCTTGATAAAAAACTTAAAATCCATAGTAAGTAGGACAACCTCATAGAACCTTTACTAGTCATTGTTCAGAAGATTAACACGGATTAAAAACCATTACTATGAAAGCACGCTAATCAGTTAAGTTGATTATGTGGAGAGAGAGAAAAAAAACTGTCTTTGAAAAAGATCAACCATAGAACGAAGCTGCAGCATTGACACCCCCTAGTGGTGATTTGAAGATAGTTCTGTCTGTAGCAGCTAAGCAGTAGATTTGGCGTCAGGTGCCATGACAAACTCAGTGCTGCTCGGTTTGAACGGCAGAAGCACAAAAATAAAGGGGGCATCTACTGCACGCCCCCCACCCTTGAAAATGGTACAAATTATCATGCAACAGTTTTCTTAAGTAAGTCTTTTTGGGCGTCTGCAGAAACCTCCACGATGCGATTGCCCTGATTAAGAAGTGCGCAGCGGATACAATTTGGGATGCATCGTTCATCCGATTTATTAATATATAATTATTAGTATGTCTATATTATTTTAGAAACGTTACTTGACGAATATTTTTCATTGAGATTGATTCCCCGTTTAAAATTTTGGTGACACTTCATATTTTTTAAGAGAGACAGACAATTTGACGCATGCAATTTGCAGAAATATGTTGTGCCGCTATAAAGTACACAGGCAGCATGACAAACATAAGTACTCACTGAAGCCACGACATACGCCCGGCTGGCCCCAGCGGTACCCCTAAGAAGAAGGCTTTTTTCACAACCCACGACCATCACGAGGGCAAAAAAAACTGAATAGCCTAGAATTTAGTTAATTACAAGGCACATATTTATTGGAGCAAGAGCTCTAACATAAAACTACCTTGTAATTATAAAGTATTATGGCTGTGAACAATGTACAAACAGGCACAGAAAGTAAAATACTCCAAAAATGCAAAGAACCTAAATATTTTTGTTTCCACCGATTCACTCTTGATGTGTTAGGAGTCACAGTTCAGTAGCCTATTCTTCAGTATCTGCATTTAAGACCACCAACTGCTCTTTCTCCTCCTTCGCTCGTCGGCTCAGAGTATTGGACTTGGTAAGTAATGTTGCCCTTTTGGTTCCAGCAGCACTCTCTGCTTCCTCTGCCATGTGCTCAGCATCCTTTTGTAAACTCTCACATACACTTTCCAGTGAGACTCTCTTCCTCTTGAGTTCCTCAAGTTTTCTTTTTTGCTTTTCGCTCATCTTTCACCTTTGGTCAGAGGCGCTTTGGTTGCTCCCCCACACACTCTGACATGGTCGCATATAAGCCTCTGTGCAACAACTGTTTCCTCTGATAAGTTGCAGGTCTCCACCTCTATTCGTTCCACTTCGGCTTGCCCATAGGACAGCAGCAGCAAGTTCTTGCAGAACATCCAGAGGTCAGGATAAGGCCCACTAACTTTTTGATGTAAAAAGACATCAACTTTGGATGGTGCTGAAGGAATGAAGGATATAAAATCCAAGCCTTTTGCCTCATTGTGCAGGTGATTATCAGACTGCTGGGATATTGCATCACCTGTAATTACATTAATTACAGTAGATTAGATGCAGATCAACAATGTCAATACACAGAATCACATGTAGAATAGGAAAGTGATTTATAACCCAATTTTCCTATGATACCATAAATGTGCAATCATTTTAATTTAATCTTGAGATATCTCTAGGCTCATCAAAGAAAATATAACTGGGCTGATGCTTCTTTTCAAACACCAAGAGTCGGTCTTCTAAATACTGCTAAAATCTACGTGTTAACACTATTCAGTTCAGGGACGGATTATGGGTTGTGTGGGCCCCTGGGTAAAACGTTCGCGAGGCCCCCCCCCACCACCACCACCTGCACCACCACCACAACCACCACAAGTCAAGGGCCCTTGGCAGCCAAACACCCTCCCTATAGGGTCAGGGGACCTTGTAGGCAGAGGATCAAAGAATGTAGGCCCTCTAAAATAGACAAACGAAAATACATTGCTGATAAGCGTTGCAAATTGTTTTGGGCTTGGGGCCCACGGGCCCCCTGCACCCCAAGGGCCCCTGGGCAGCGGCCCCGCTAACCCGGTTTGTAATCCGTCCCTGATTCAGTTAGATGTGAAAAAAGAAAAGCATAATTTAAAAATAATATTCTGAACTATCCTATTCTTATCCTATGATTTACCAGCAGATATCCTGCCTGCCAACCGATTCTCCTGCGCAAACTTCTGCATGAGATTTCTCCTTTTCTGCTGGCAGTTATCTGGCTGGTGTGCATTTTGTTTGGGTCCAAGCACGTCATCTCATGTACAATCGAGTACTTCAGAGGGCATTTATCCAAGGCCTTTTTGCACATTTTTGAGAGCACAATCTGGCAATTTTTTTTAATCTGAAGGACACCAAGGTCACTTCCACTGCCTTTGGCTCCTGACTGTCTCTGACAAAAAGATGGTTTGTCAAATTTCCAGAATCTTTCTGCACACTCAGCCCAAGGTTAACACTACCTCAGCTGTACATATCAAACCAGCTCAAACTCCATGTTATTCACATATTTTTTACTTCACAATTGTTTGATACATTTGTATGTAAAGATACCAGTGAATTCACAGAAGTCCCACCTTGATGACAGCCATTCCTATATCCACCTCCTTTGGACTGAGCCAGAGTTTTTGCCTGTACAACAGCTGTACATGTTGCTACACAACACTTAAACATTCTATTTCCTCAATGAACTATTTTTTTTGCAGCAAAAGCCATGAAGCAGCAATAAAATCTTTAAAATATGCTTACCAATAAATATGGTTCTCCCATTTAAACACATGTAAAGATAAACCATGGATATTTAAAAATCATGGGTTCGTTAATGAGTTTAAATGTTATTGAATGGCTTACCTTAAACTTCTCCAGTAAGTCTTCAGCGGTGGAGTGGCTCATGTACTGTGATCCCAGAACCAGGACTGCACTCGAGAGCCATTCTCATAATTCACCCAATACCTGACATGCACATCCAGTTGTTTTCTTTTGATGGTCCTGTTCATACTTACGTCAAACATGACAACGAAGCTCCCTTTTAATATATGGAGCGAGTCCAAATCGCGCAAGAAAAGCGGTTTTATCTTTACCACAAGTGACCCTGCGAGTCAGGGAACATCACCCTGGAGACGGTGTGAATGTCATCATTGGACGTATAGGAGTGATGTCGGCAAACCGTTTGCAAAGCCCATAGCACTTCTGCTTTCAGTGTGGGTTGAGGAGGATGTACTGAAGGCATTATTTGTCATGGGATCCGGAGACACTGCCAAAACGGGTGTAGGCCTATCTTTAGAGGTTGTACTTATCTCCACTGAATAAACATAAATCTGGGCTTATTCTATACTGAACAAAAATATAAACGCAACACTCTTGTTTCTGCTCCCATTTTTCATGAGATGGACTTAAAGACCTACAATTCATTCCAGATACACAATATTACCATTTCTCTCAAACATTTCTCACAAATCAGTCTAAATGTGTGATAGTGAGCACTTCTGCTTTGCTGAGATAATCCATCCCACCTCACAGGTGTGCCACATCAAGATGCTGATCTGACATCATGGGTAGTGCACAGGTGTACCTTATACTGCCCACAATAAAAGGCCACCCTGGAATGTGCAGTTTTTTGCTTTATTGGGGGTCTGGGGACTCAGAACCGGTCAGTATCTGGTGTGACCACCATTTGCCTCATGCAATGCAACACATCTTCTTCGCATAGAGTTTATCAGATTGTCAATTGTGGCCTGTGGAATGTTGGTCCACTCCTCTTCAATGGCTGTGCGAAGTTGTTGGATATTAGTGGGAACTGGTACACGCTGTCGTATACGCCGGTCAAGCACATCCCAAACAAGAGCAGCTGACCTGAGAAATAAGAAATAAGCTAAGCTGGAAACCTGGACCCTCCGACCAAGAATGCGTGAAGTACCCTCAGAAGGTCTACTAGAAGATGTACGTAGAAGACTACTACAGATCAGCTGATCTACACCACAGCAACAGTGATCCTTGAGCTGGAGCCGGACCGTCTTTGAAGACTCCGTAAATCTCCGTATAATAATATATATCTACGGGAACGAGAAAGGAGAAAGCAGAGAACAAGAACAAGATTTGTAAATGTAAGATTTGAAGGACCCCCGGCATGAAAAATAGAATAGTTCTCGTCATTAGTGAACATGTGTCTCGTCATTGTGTATCATGGACAGTAAGAGGGGGATCAATAGAGTGTTGTTATTATAACGTCTAAAAAGTCTGTCGATAAATCAATAAGAAAATAAATGAAGTCGTTTTCGCGAACACGCGAACAGGGGCCGGACCGACTGTAGGGGGCGTGGCCAGAGACAGCCATAGCTGTCAAGTCTCCCGTTTTGGCCGGGAAACTACCGTATTTTACTTCTCTTTCCCGCCGTCCTCCCGTATTAGTATTTTCCCGTAAATCTCCCTTATATTATATAGTTGCTGGATAGTGTAGTGGTAAGATCGCCGCCTTTCACACGGGAGACCGGGGTTCGAATCCCGGTTGTGGCCAAAAATATATTTTATATATTTTATATATTTATATTTATATTTATATTATATTTTATATAATTTATATTATTTTATATTTCCTGTCTTAAAATGTAAGGGATACTGGAGCCTCCCGTTTTGGCCGGGAAACTACCGTATTTTACTTCTCTTTCCCGCCGTCCTCCCGTATTAGTATTTTCCCGTAAATCTCCCTTATATTATATAGTTGCTGGATAGTGTAGTGGTAAGATCGCCGCCTTTCACACGGGAGACCGGGGTTCGAATCCCGGTTGTGGCCAAAAATATATTTTATATATTTTATATATTTATATTTATATTTAAAAGCCTGAGGCGACAGTGGCAAGGAAACTCCCTCTAGCAGGAAGAAACCTTGAGTGGAACCTAGACTCAGAAGGGGACCCCATCCTCCTCTGGGCGACCAAGGAGCATGAAACTGCATTTACATTGACATTCATTAGAGTTCATATAGTTATAAAGTCCCAGTTGGTTTCATGTAGTTATATCCAGGAGTCCAGGTGCGGGTTCACACGGTGTAGTCGGCTCGGTATCAGCTCGAAAAAGAGAAGATGGAGAAGAGTTATTGCCCTACACCTAACCGGCAGGACTAAAGCAACTATGACAGCCTGCCTAAAAGAGTGACCTGGAAGGAAGCACAGGCATGAGGGTTTACAGAGGTTTTGGCGTCAAGCCACCTCCCATCCACAGCTTAAGTGATCGGCGAGAGTGGCAGGACGACAGCACCAATCCCCCCTTTCCCCTTCAATCTCAAATAACTATGAACCTCCAGATTTCCCATTCACCTTAGAAAAGAAGATTTAACTATCCAAAAGACTGGCGAAAGAGGTACATCTTAAGCCTTGACTTAAAAGCAGAGATTGTGTCTGAGTTCCGAACACTAATAGGAAGTTTATTCCATAGCTGTGGTGCTTTATGAGCAAATGCTCTTCCCCCAAAGGTAATGTTCTTTATTCTGGGTACGGATAGAATACCTCCATCTCGTCATCTAAGTGTATGATTCGGAACGCAAATGAGGTCACTCACATACTGCGGTGCAAGACCATTTACAGCTTTATAGGTTAAGAGCAGTGTTTTGTAGTCAACACGAAATCTAACTGGCAGCCAGTGCAGTGAAGATAAAATTGGGGTAATATGATTATATGTTTTAGTTTAACTATTGCTAGTAGCGGTTCAATCAATGCTGGGAGCATCGCTGAATAATTTTGATGGAACAGGTTCTAGCATACAAGTAGATGAATTTGAAGATAAAATTAAGTACATCAGTTCTGACTGGTTAACCAATATTCAATATTCAAAATGTTCTGTTTAATTGAGCATATTTTTGGTCAAAAAGTTTCATAAAGTCGTCACTGGAAAATAACCAGTGGTCTGGTTATTAGTCAGCTTGGACACCATAGTAAATAGGAATCTAGGATTATTTTTGTTTATTTCAATTAGTTCTGATAGATACTAGATGATTTGGCGGCACTAAGAGCCTTTTTGTAGCTACCCATAGCCTCTTTCCATGCTAGTTCGAACACCACTAGTTTAGTATGATGCCACTTACATTCTGTAAGGACATAAAACTTATAGGTCCTGCAGGCCCCAACTCTGATCAGCCTGCATCAGTCTATTTCAGAGCTCCGCTGGCCCAGGCAAGACTGGACTCAACTCGTCAAACCACCCCTTTTAAGGAAGGCAAAGGCCTGCCGGCTCCTGAGAGACTGGATAGGAATAACTGGAGCAGCACAGAAAAAGCAAGACCTTTCACCCCCGGAGTGACCAGAGTTCCACAATCAATCCACAGCAACAACAGCTGTCAGCCTCCAGACACAGACACCTTTTCCACTATAAACAGGATAACTCAGCACACATAGATGTTAGGGACAAATACACGCATGTTTGGTCTCGTTTGAATAGGCATGAGACGAGGAGTATTATACTCTCAGATTTAAGGCAGTATAGCTTTTCCTAAGAGAAATACAGAAACTTCGGCTCAACCCACCAAACTGAGAGAGATTCTCTCATGGTAGAACAAGGGAATTACAACCACCCCCTAAAGTGATCTGATTGGCTGGGGACTTGAGAACCAAGGTCAGCAATGCCCCTAAAATTAACCATTGACCGAAATTAGTCAGTCTTCAGAAACATGCCATCACCTGGTCTGGATACTTAAGGAAGGGCTTCAGAAGTAGTCGGGGAGTCACTCTGTAATCAGAGCTCCCGCAGAGAACTGGGTGAAAGTCTATCTGTAGTCAGATACTTTCCACAGAACTTTGTTCACTCTCAGCTGAGGAATGTGAATACATGATATGAAGACAACTGGATCACAACTGGATCACGGGGGAATCATAAGCAGGGAAGAACACACAGGCAAACAGCAGCAGCAACATTAAAGGCAGGACTGAGAAGCACATTTATACAAGGCTAAGCAGGGAGCAAACTAGAGGCACCTGAAATGAGTAACACAAGGGCAGGAAGGAGAGGTAAAACAAACGCGGAACAGGCATGGCACGTTATACCACACTAGGGAGGAAACGGGAGGTTCAGGAGGGCAGGGTGTGGCAGGGATCCGTTTCAAAATTTAATTTTGGCTTGTACAAACCTTGGTAAAAGCTGCAAAAGATCGATCAACCACTTTCTGAGCTATTGTCTTAACAAACAAAGCATCTGTTGGGGTGGCGGTGTCTGGGGAATACCATGTGTAATACACCTTGTGAAGATTTATATGTAAAACAAAATATTTTTTGATTCTATCACACATATAGAAATTATCCATCCATCCATTTTCCAAACCGCTTATCCTATTGGGTCGCGGGGGGTCCGGAGCCTATCCCAGAATCAATGGGCACGAGGCAGGGAACAACCCAGGATGGGGGGCCAGCCCATCGCAGGGCACACTCACACACCATCCACTCACACACACACACCTACGGGCAATTCAGCAACTCCAATTAGCCCCAGCATGTTTTTGGACTGTGGGGGGAAACCGGAGTACCCAGAGGAAACCCCACAACGACATGGGGAGAACATGCAAACTCCACACACATGTGACCCAGGCGGAGACACGAACCCGGGTCCCAGAGGTGTGAGGCGACAGTGCTAACCACTGCACCACCATGCCGCCCCTTATAGAAATTATTCTAGGTTTAAATAGTAATTTAGCTGAGTAACTAGGCTGAAATTCTAGATAGTTGCAATTTTAAGAATTATTACTATTATTCACAGCTTTTAAGCATGCAGTTGGATGACGGATGGATGGATATTCAGCCACCAGAAATGCCAATTGTTGTTAAGAGGATCAAAGTCTGCAAAGTAGTATGCAGGGTTTAAGGCCAGAACACAGCATACTCTCCGACAGAAAGCATAAAGTTCACTGGGGGAATTTCTGTGGCCACTGCCTGAACAGCATGTGTGGAGAATGTTTATGAGGGTCGAGCCATGCAGAGCTGCTGGCCCTGGCATGTAATGATGAATCACAAATCAGTTAAAAATCGGTGCAAATGCATGAAGATTTAAACCGGCTGATGTGGAAAATGAATCACTATTGTAGGAGTACTTCACAGTACTTTAACAGAAAAACTGGTGTAATATTACATTTGATTTCACAATGTGAGTTTGACGTCAGATGTCACTGCGTATCACGTCGACATCGTACGTCAGTTTTTGGTTTTGAGCGAACGCGAGATGATGAATGAATTTGAAACTGAGGACGGCACAGTGGTTAGTGCTGGCTTCGGTCCAGGGCCCTTTCTGTGTGGAGTTCGCATGCTCTCCCCGTTTTCGCCGGGGACTCCAGGTTCCTCCCACGGTCCAAAAGCATGCAGGATAGGTTGACTGGTGAGTCTAAATTGGCCCTGTAGTTGTGTGAGTGTGTGCGACCTGCGGTGTGTAGGTGACTGCCTGGGCTTGGTTCCTGTCTGCGCCCCTTGTTCCCGGGATAGGCTCCGGTCTCCCCCGCGATCTCAGTTGGGATTAAGTGGTTTCAGAAAATGGATGGATGGACGCACCGCCCGATCTTCAATTGGCGGTGTGGCAGCATATTAGCTTTCCGGTAATCACAAACGAGGAGGAAACAGCGAGAAAAGCACAGACAAGACATAAACTGCATGCAAACATTGTAATAGACTGATAACATACACAAACAGGTCCACTGGCACCACCGTGAGCTGAGTGAAGATTATTAAAAGGGCAAAGCACGCTAAAAAGCTGCACATGCAAACCTTAGCTTATTTATTTGATTTATTTTTTTTTATTTACTTATTTTGATTTGGGATTTTTTTCAACAGTATTTTATTCAAATTCAGTTGCACTGTTCACAACAGTGTCAACAGTTCAGAAAGATAAATATAAGAATATTTTTGAATATATTTGTCTGCAGCTCATTCTGCAAAAAATGAGAAAATTGTATCGTGAACTCAGAATCGTGAATCGTATCAAATGGTGAGTTGAATGTATCGTTACATCCCTAGTTCTTACAGTAGTACTATGGTATGGTGGAGCCACATGACAGGAAGGCAGTACATTGCGAAGTCTGTTAAGAACATCATTCGCACTGAACTGCCCTCCATTGACCAGCTGTACTTTAACTGCCACAGTAACAAGGTTCAGTCTATAATCCAGGACTCTGACCACCATCCACAAACACTGACTAGCAGATTCATGAACAGCTTCATTCGCCAAACAATTCAAACCTGCAGCTTTTGCATCCCCTGTAACAGTCATTTCCACGGCAGCTGCACTGTACAGCTGTTACTGCACTTTATCCACCACTGACCACGTATCATCCAGTTTTGTCCTGCTTTGTATCGCACTGTTTCTGCACCATGTTGTCTTGTACTCCCTTGTGTTGTTATGCACCATCTGTGTTGTTCTGAGCAGTGCCATGATGCAATATTACAAAAAGATCTTGAGGAAATGCAGAGTTCTGGAGGAGATTCTCACAGATCATGGCATGTGTTTATACTGAAGAAACTGTACAAATTGCTAGACATAAAACACAGGACTGGCAACTGTGGTACGTTTTAACACCTTGATAAAAAACTTAAAATCCATAGTAAGTAGGACAACCTCATAGAACCTTTACTAGTCATTGTTCAGAAGATTAACACGGATTAAAAACCATTACTATGAAAGCACGCTAATCAGTTAAGTTGATTATGTGGAGAGAGAGAAAAAAAACTGTCTTTGAAAAAGATCAACCATAGAACGAAGCTGCAGCATTGACACCCCCTAGTGGTGATTTGAAGATAGTTCTGTCTGTAGCAGCTAAGCAGTAGATTTGGCGTCAGGTGCCATGACAAACTCAGTGCTGCTCGGTTTGAACGGCAGAAGCACAAAAATAAAGGGGGCATCTACTGCACGCCCCCCACCCTTGAAAATGGTACAAATTATCATGCAACAGTTTTCTTAAGTAAGTCTTTTTGGGCGTCTGCAGAAACCTCCACGATGCGATTGCCCTGATTAAGAAGTGCGCAGCGGATACAATTTGGGATGCATCGTTCATCCGATTTATTAATATATAATTATTAGTATGTCTATATTATTTTAGAAACGTTACTTGACGAATATTTTTCATTGAGATTGATTCCCCGTTTAAAATTTTGGTGACACTTCATATTTTTTAAGAGAGACAGACAATTTGACGCATGCAATTTGCAGAAATATGTTGTGCCGCTATAAAGTACACAGGCAGCATGACAAACATAAGTACTCACTGAAGCCACGACATACGCCCGGCTGGCCCCAGCGGTACCCCTAAGAAGAAGGCTTTTTTCACAACCCACGACCATCACGAGGGCAAAAAAAACTGAATAGCCTAGAATTTAGTTAATTACAAGGCACATATTTATTGGAGCAAGAGCTCTAACATAAAACTACCTTGTAATTATAAAGTATTATGGCTGTGAACAATGTACAAACAGGCACAGAAAGTAAAATACTCCAAAAATGCAAAGAACCTAAATATTTTTGTTTCCACCGATTCACTCTTGATGTGTTAGGAGTCACAGTTCAGTAGCCTATTCTTCAGTATCTGCATTTAAGACCACCAACTGCTCTTTCTCCTCCTTCGCTCGTCGGCTCAGAGTATTGGACTTGGTAAGTAATGTTGCCCTTTTGGTTCCAGCAGCACTCTCTGCTTCCTCTGCCATGTGCTCAGCATCCTTTTGTAAACTCTCACATACACTTTCCAGTGAGACTCTCTTCCTCTTGAGTTCCTCAAGTTTTCTTTTTTGCTTTTCGCTCATCTTTCACCTTTGGTCAGAGGCGCTTTGGTTGCTCCCCCACACACTCTGACATGGTCGCATATAAGCCTCTGTGCAACAACTGTTTCCTCTGATAAGTTGCAGGTCTCCACCTCTATTCGTTCCACTTCGGCTTGCCCATAGGACAGCAGCAGCAAGTTCTTGCAGAACATCCAGAGGTCAGGATAAGGCCCACTAACTTTTTGATGTAAAAAGACATCAACTTTGGATGGTGCTGAAGGAATGAAGGATATAAAATCCAAGCCTTTTGCCTCATTGTGCAGGTGATTATCAGACTGCTGGGATATTGCATCACCTGTAATTACATTAATTACAGTAGATTAGATGCAGATCAACAATGTCAATACACAGAATCACATGTAGAATAGGAAAGTGATTTATAACCCAATTTTCCTATGATACCATAAATGTGCAATCATTTTAATTTAATCTTGAGATATCTCTAGGCTCATCAAAGAAAATATAACTGGGCTGATGCTTCTTTTCAAACACCAAGAGTCGGTCTTCTAAATACTGCTAAAATCTACGTGTTAACACTATTCAGTTCAGGGACGGATTATGGGTTGTGTGGGCCCCTGGGTAAAACGTTCGCGAGGCCCCCCCCCACCACCACCACCTGCACCACCACCACAACCACCACAAGTCAAGGGCCCTTGGCAGCCAAACACCCTCCCTATAGGGTCAGGGGACCTTGTAGGCAGAGGATCAAAGAATGTAGGCCCTCTAAAATAGACAAACGAAAATACATTGCTGATAAGCGTTGCAAATTGTTTTGGGCTTGGGGCCCACGGGCCCCCTGCACCCCAAGGGCCCCTGGGCAGCGGCCCCGCTAACCCGGTTTGTAATCCGTCCCTGATTCAGTTAGATGTGAAAAAAGAAAAGCATAATTTAAAAATAATATTCTGAACTATCCTATTCTTATCCTATGATTTACCAGCAGATATCCTGCCTGCCAACCGATTCTCCTGCGCAAACTTCTGCATGAGATTTCTCCTTTTCTGCTGGCAGTTATCTGGCTGGTGTGCATTTTGTTTGGGTCCAAGCACGTCATCTCATGTACAATCGAGTACTTCAGAGGGCATTTATCCAAGGCCTTTTTGCACATTTTTGAGAGCACAATCTGGCAATTTTTTTTAATCTGAAGGACACCAAGGTCACTTCCACTGCCTTTGGCTCCTGACTGTCTCTGACAAAAAGATGGTTTGTCAAATTTCCAGAATCTTTCTGCACACTCAGCCCAAGGTTAACACTACCTCAGCTGTACATATCAAACCAGCTCAAACTCCATGTTATTCACATATTTTTTACTTCACAATTGTTTGATACATTTGTATGTAAAGATACCAGTGAATTCACAGAAGTCCCACCTTGATGACAGCCATTCCTATATCCACCTCCTTTGGACTGAGCCAGAGTTTTTGCCTGTACAACAGCTGTACATGTTGCTACACAACACTTAAACATTCTATTTCCTCAATGAACTATTTTTTTTGCAGCAAAAGCCATGAAGCAGCAATAAAATCTTTAAAATATGCTTACCAATAAATATGGTTCTCCCATTTAAACACATGTAAAGATAAACCATGGATATTTAAAAATCATGGGTTCGTTAATGAGTTTAAATGTTATTGAATGGCTTACCTTAAACTTCTCCAGTAAGTCTTCAGCGGTGGAGTGGCTCATGTACTGTGATCCCAGAACCAGGACTGCACTCGAGAGCCATTCTCATAATTCACCCAATACCTGACATGCACATCCAGTTGTTTTCTTTTGATGGTCCTGTTCATACTTACGTCAAACATGACAACGAAGCTCCCTTTTAATATATGGAGCGAGTCCAAATCGCGCAAGAAAAGCGGTTTTATCTTTACCACAAGTGACCCTGCGAGTCAGGGAACATCACCCTGGAGACGGTGTGAATGTCATCATTGGACGTATAGGAGTGATGTCGGCAAACCGTTTGCAAAGCCCATAGCACTTCTGCTTTCAGTGTGGGTTGAGGAGGATGTACTGAAGGCATTATTTGTCATGGGATCCGGAGACACTGCCAAAACGGGTGTAGGCCTATCTTTAGAGGTTGTACTTATCTCCACTGAATAAACATAAATCTGGGCTTATTCTATACTGAACAAAAATATAAACGCAACACTCTTGTTTCTGCTCCCATTTTTCATGAGATGGACTTAAAGACCTACAATTCATTCCAGATACACAATATTACCATTTCTCTCAAACATTTCTCACAAATCAGTCTAAATGTGTGATAGTGAGCACTTCTGCTTTGCTGAGATAATCCATCCCACCTCACAGGTGTGCCACATCAAGATGCTGATCTGACATCATGGGTAGTGCACAGGTGTACCTTATACTGCCCACAATAAAAGGCCACCCTGGAATGTGCAGTTTTTTGCTTTATTGGGGGTCTGGGGACTCAGAACCGGTCAGTATCTGGTGTGACCACCATTTGCCTCATGCAATGCAACACATCTTCTTCGCATAGAGTTTATCAGATTGTCAATTGTGGCCTGTGGAATGTTGGTCCACTCCTCTTCAATGGCTGTGCGAAGTTGTTGGATATTAGTGGGAACTGGTACACGCTGTCGTATACGCCGGTCAAGCACATCCCAAACAAGAGCAGCTGACCTGAGAAATAAGAAATAAGCTAAGCTGGAAACCTGGACCCTCCGACCAAGAATGCGTGAAGTACCCTCAGAAGGTCTACTAGAAGATGTACGTAGAAGACTACTACAGATCAGCTGATCTACACCACAGCAACAGTGATCCTTGAGCTGGAGCCGGACCGTCTTTGAAGACTCCGTAAATCTCCGTATAATAATATATATCTACGGGAACGAGAAAGGAGAAAGCAGAGAACAAGAACAAGATTTGTAAATGTAAGATTTGAAGGACCCCCGGCATGAAAAATAGAATAGTTCTCGTCATTAGTGAACATGTGTCTCGTCATTGTGTATCATGGACAGTAAGAGGGGGATCAATAGAGTGTTGTTATTATAACGTCTAAAAAGTCTGTCGATAAATCAATAAGAAAATAAATGAAGTCGTTTTCGCGAACACGCGAACAGGGGCCGGACCGACTGTAGGGGGCGTGGCCAGAGACAGCCATAGCTGTCAAGTCTCCCGTTTTGGCCGGGAAACTACCGTATTTTACTTCTCTTTCCCGCCGTCCTCCCGTATTAGTATTTTCCCGTAAATCTCCCTTATATTATATAGTTGCTGGATAGTGTAGTGGTAAGATCGCCGCCTTTCACACGGGAGACCGGGGGTTCGAATCCCGGTTGTGGCCAAAAATATATTTTATATATTTTATATATTTATATTTATATTTATATTATATTTTATATAATTTATATTATTTTATATTTCCTGTCTTAAAATGTAAGGGATACTGGAGCCTCCCGTTTTGGCCGGGAAACTACCGTATTTTACTTCTCTTTCCCGCCGTCCTCCCGTATTAGTATTTTCCCGTAAATCTCCCTTATATTATATAGTTGCTGGATAGTGTAGTGGTAAGATCGCCGCCTTTCACACGGGAGACCGGGGTTCGAATCCCGGTTGTGGCCAAAAATATATTTTATATATTTTATATATTTATATTTATATTTATATTATATTTTATATAATTTATATTATTTTATATTTCCTGTCTTAAAATGTAAGGGATACTGGAGCCTCCCGTTTTGGCCGGGAAACTACCGTATTTTACTTCTCTTTCCCGCCGTCCTCCCGTATTATTTTCCCGTAAATCTCCCTTATAATATATATATATATATATATTATATTATATAGTTGCTGGATAGTGTAGTGGTAAGATCGCCGCCTTTCACACGGGAGACCGGGGTTCGAATCCCGGTTGTGGCCAGAAATATATTTTATATATTTTATATATTTATATTTATATTTATATTATATTTTATATAATTTATATTATTTTATATTTCCTGTCTTAAAATGTAAGGGATACTGGAGCCTCCCGTTTTGGCCGGGAAACTACCGTATTTTACTTCTCTTTCCCGCCGTCCTCCCGTATTAGTATTTTCCCGTAAATCTCCCTTATATTATATAGTTGCTGGATAGTGTAGTGGTAAGATCGCCGCCTTTCACACGGGAGACCGGGGTTCGAATCCCGGTTGTGGCCAAAAATATATTTTATATATTTTATATATTTATATTTATATTTAAAAGCCTGAGGCGACAGTGGCAAGGAAACTCCCTCTAGCAGGAAGAAACCTTGAGTGGAACCTAGACTCAGAAGGGGACCCCATCCTCCTCTGGGCGACCAAGGAGCATGAAACTGCATTTACATTGACATTCATTAGAGTTCATATAGTTATAAAGTCCCAGTTGGTTTCATGTAGTTATATCCAGGAGTCCAGGTGCGGGTTCACACGGTGTAGTCGGCTCGGTATCAGCTCGAAAAAGAGAAGATGGAGAAGAGTTATTGCCCTACACCTAACCGGCAGGACTAAAGCAACTATGACAGCCTGCCTAAAAGAGTGACCTGGAAGGAAGCACAGGCATGAGGGTTTACAGAGGTTTTGGCGTCAAGCCACCTCCCATCCACAGCTTAAGTGATCGGCGAGAGTGGCAGGACGACAGCACCAATCCCCCCTTTCCCCTTCAATCTCAAATAACTATGAACCTCCAGATTTCCCATTCACCTTAGAAAAGAAGATTTAACTATCCAAAAGACTGGCGAAAGAGGTACATCTTAAGCCTTGACTTAAAAGCAGAGATTGTGTCTGAGTTCCGAACACTAATAGGAAGTTTATTCCATAGCTGTGGTGCTTTATGAGCAAATGCTCTTCCCCCAAAGGTAATGTTCTTTATTCTGGGTACGGATAGAATACCTCCATCTCGTCATCTAAGTGTATGATTCGGAACGCAAATGAGGTCACTCACATACTGCGGTGCAAGACCATTTACAGCTTTATAGGTTAAGAGCAGTGTTTTGTAGTCAACACGAAATCTAACTGGCAGCCAGTGCAGTGAAGATAAAATTGGGGTAATATGATTATATGTTTTAGTTTAACTATTGCTAGTAGCGGTTCAATCAATGCTGGGAGCATCGCTGAATAATTTTGATGGAACAGGTTCTAGCATACAAGTAGATGAATTTGAAGATAAAATTAAGTACATCAGTTCTGACTGGTTAACCAATATTCAATATTCAAAATGTTCTGTTTAATTGAGCATATTTTTGGTCAAAAAGTTTCATAAAGTCGTCACTGGAAAATAACCAGTGGTCTGGTTATTAGTCAGCTTGGACACCATAGTAAATAGGAATCTAGGATTATTTTTGTTTATTTCAATTAGTTCTGATAGATACTAGATGATTTGGCGGCACTAAGAGCCTTTTTGTAGCTACCCATAGCCTCTTTCCATGCTAGTTCGAACACCACTAGTTTAGTATGATGCCACTTACATTCTGTAAGGACATAAAACTTATAGGTCCTGCAGGCCCCAACTCTGATCAGCCTGCATCAGTCTATTTCAGAGCTCCGCTGGCCCAGGCAAGACTGGACTCAACTCGTCAAACCACCCCTTTTAAGGAAGGCAAAGGCCTGCCGGCTCCTGAGAGACTGGATAGGAATAACTGGAGCAGCACAGAAAAAGCAAGACCTTTCACCCCCGGAGTGACCAGAGTTCCACAATCAATCCACAGCAACAACAGCTGTCAGCCTCCAGACACAGACACCTTTTCCACTATAAACAGGATAACTCAGCACACATAGATGTTAGGGACAAATACACGCATGTTTGGTCTCGTTTGAATAGGCATGAGACGAGGAGTATTATACTCTCAGATTTAAGGCAGTATAGCTTTTCCTAAGAGAAATACAGAAACTTCGGCTCAACCCACCAAACTGAGAGAGATTCTCTCATGGTAGAACAAGGGAATTACAACCACCCCCTAAAGTGATCTGATTGGCTGGGGACTTGAGAACCAAGGTCAGCAATGCCCCTAAAATTAACCATTGACCGAAATTAGTCAGTCTTCAGAAACATGCCATCACCTGGTCTGGATACTTAAGGAAGGGCTTCAGAAGTAGTCGGGGAGTCACTCTGTAATCAGAGCTCCCGCAGAGAACTGGGTGAAAGTCTATCTGTAGTCAGATACTTTCCACAGAACTTTGTTCACTCTCAGCTGAGGAATGTGAATACATGATATGAAGACAACTGGATCACAACTGGATCACGGGGGAATCATAAGCAGGGAAGAACACACAGGCAAACAGCAGCAGCAACATTAAAGGCAGGACTGAGAAGCACATTTATACAAGGCTAAGCAGGGAGCAAACTAGAGGCACCTGAAATGAGTAACACAAGGGCAGGAAGGAGAGGTAAAACAAACGCGGAACAGGCATGGCACGTTATACCACACTAGGGAGGAAACGGGAGGTTCAGGAGGGCAGGGTGTGGCAGGGATCCGTTTCAAAATTTAATTTTGGCTTGTACAAACCTTGGTAAAAGCTGCAAAAGATCGATCAACCACTTTCTGAGCTATTGTCTTAACAAACAAAGCATCTGTTGGGGTGGCGGTGTCTGGGGAATACCATGTGTAATACACCTTGTGAAGATTTATATGTAAAACAAAATATTTTTTGATTCTATCACACATATAGAAATTATCCATCCATCCATTTTCCAAACCGCTTATCCTATTGGGTCGCGGGGGGTCCGGAGCCTATCCCAGAATCAATGGGCACGAGGCAGGGAACAACCCAGGATGGGGGGCCAGCCCATCGCAGGGCACACTCACACACCATCCACTCACACACACACACCTACGGGCAATTCAGCAACTCCAATTAGCCCCAGCATGTTTTTGGACTGTGGGGGGAAACCGGAGTACCCAGAGGAAACCCCACAACGACATGGGGAGAACATGCAAACTCCACACACATGTGACCCAGGCGGAGACACGAACCCGGGTCCCAGAGGTGTGAGGCGACAGTGCTAACCACTGCACCACCATGCCGCCCCTTATAGAAATTATTCTAGGTTTAAATAGTAATTTAGCTGAGTAACTAGGCTGAAATTCTAGATAGTTGCAATTTTAAGAATTATTACTATTATTCACAGCTTTTAAGCATGCAGTTGGATGACGGATGGATGGATATTCAGCCACCAGAAATGCCAATTGTTGTTAAGAGGATCAAAGTCTGCAAAGTAGTATGCAGGGTTTAAGGCCAGAACACAGCATACTCTCCGACAGAAAGCATAAAGTTCACTGGGGGAATTTCTGTGGCCACTGCCTGAACAGCATGTGTGGAGAATGTTTATGAGGGTCGAGCCATGCAGAGCTGCTGGCCCTGGCATGTAATGATGAATCACAAATCAGTTAAAAATCGGTGCAAATGCATGAAGATTTAAACCGGCTGATGTGGAAAATGAATCACTATTGTAGGAGTACTTCACAGTACTTTAACAGAAAAACTGGTGTAATATTACATTTGATTTCACAATGTGAGTTTGACGTCAGATGTCACTGCGTATCACGTCGACATCGTACGTCAGTTTTTGGTTTTGAGCGAACGCGAGATGATGAATGAATTTGAAACTGAGGACGGCACAGTGGTTAGTGCTGGCTTCGGTCCAGGGCCCTTTCTGTGTGGAGTTCGCATGCTCTCCCCGTTTTCGCCGGGGACTCCAGGTTCCTCCCACGGTCCAAAAGCATGCAGGATAGGTTGACTGGTGAGTCTAAATTGGCCCTGTAGTTGTGTGAGTGTGTGCGACCTGCGGTGTGTAGGTGACTGCCTGGGCTTGGTTCCTGTCTGCGCCCCTTGTTCCCGGGATAGGCTCCGGTCTCCCCCGCGATCTCAGTTGGGATTAAGTGGTTTCAGAAAATGGATGGATGGACGCACCGCCCGATCTTCAATTGGCGGTGTGGCAGCATATTAGCTTTCCGGTAATCACAAACGAGGAGGAAACAGCGAGAAAAGCACAGACAAGACATAAACTGCATGCAAACATTGTAATAGACTGATAACATACACAAACAGGTCCACTGGCACCACCGTGAGCTGAGTGAAGATTATTAAAAGGGCAAAGCACGCTAAAAAGCTGCACATGCAAACCTTAGCTTATTTATTTGATTTATTTTTTTTTATTTACTTATTTTGATTTGGGATTTTTTTCAACAGTATTTTATTCAAATTCAGTTGCACTGTTCACAACAGTGTCAACAGTTCAGAAAGATAAATATAAGAATATTTTTGAATATATTTGTCTGCAGCTCATTCTGCAAAAAATGAGAAAATTGTATCGTGAACTCAGAATCGTGAATCGTATCAAATGGTGAGTTGAATGTATCGTTACATCCCTAGTTCTTACAGTAGTACTATGGTATGGTGGAGCCACATGACAGGAAGGCAGTACATTGCGAAGTCTGTTAAGAACATCATTCGCACTGAACTGCCCTCCATTGACCAGCTGTACTTTAACTGCCACAGTAACAAGGTTCAGTCTATAATCCAGGACTCTGACCACCATCCACAAACACTGACTAGCAGATTCATGAACAGCTTCATTCGCCAAACAATTCAAACCTGCAGCTTTTGCATCCCCTGTAACAGTCATTTCCACGGCAGCTGCACTGTACAGCTGTTACTGCACTTTATCCACCACTGACCACGTATCATCCAGTTTTGTCCTGCTTTGTATCGCACTGTTTCTGCACCATGTTGTCTTGTACTCCCTTGTGTTGTTATGCACCATCTGTGTTGTTCTGAGCAGTGCCATGATGCAATATTACAAAAAGATCTTGAGGAAATGCAGAGTTCTGGAGGAGATTCTCACAGATCATGGCATGTGTTTATACTGAAGAAACTGTACAAATTGCTAGACATAAAACACAGGACTGGCAACTGTGGTACGTTTTAACACCTTGATAAAAAACTTAAAATCCATAGTAAGTAGGACAACCTCATAGAACCTTTACTAGTCATTGTTCAGAAGATTAACACGGATTAAAAACCATTACTATGAAAGCACGCTAATCAGTTAAGTTGATTATGTGGAGAGAGAGAAAAAAAACTGTCTTTGAAAAAGATCAACCATAGAACGAAGCTGCAGCATTGACACCCCCTAGTGGTGATTTGAAGATAGTTCTGTCTGTAGCAGCTAAGCAGTAGATTTGGCGTCAGGTGCCATGACAAACTCAGTGCTGCTCGGTTTGAACGGCAGAAGCACAAAAATAAAGGGGGCATCTACTGCACGCCCCCCACCCTTGAAAATGGTACAAATTATCATGCAACAGTTTTCTTAAGTAAGTCTTTTTGGGCGTCTGCAGAAACCTCCACGATGCGATTGCCCTGATTAAGAAGTGCGCAGCGGATACAATTTGGGATGCATCGTTCATCCGATTTATTAATATATAATTATTAGTATGTCTATATTATTTTAGAAACGTTACTTGACGAATATTTTTCATTGAGATTGATTCCCCGTTTAAAATTTTGGTGACACTTCATATTTTTTAAGAGAGACAGACAATTTGACGCATGCAATTTGCAGAAATATGTTGTGCCGCTATAAAGTACACAGGCAGCATGACAAACATAAGTACTCACTGAAGCCACGACATACGCCCGGCTGGCCCCAGCGGTACCCCTAAGAAGAAGGCTTTTTTCACAACCCACGACCATCACGAGGGCAAAAAAAACTGAATAGCCTAGAATTTAGTTAATTACAAGGCACATATTTATTGGAGCAAGAGCTCTAACATAAAACTACCTTGTAATTATAAAGTATTATGGCTGTGAACAATGTACAAACAGGCACAGAAAGTAAAATACTCCAAAAATGCAAAGAACCTAAATATTTTTGTTTCCACCGATTCACTCTTGATGTGTTAGGAGTCACAGTTCAGTAGCCTATTCTTCAGTATCTGCATTTAAGACCACCAACTGCTCTTTCTCCTCCTTCGCTCGTCGGCTCAGAGTATTGGACTTGGTAAGTAATGTTGCCCTTTTGGTTCCAGCAGCACTCTCTGCTTCCTCTGCCATGTGCTCAGCATCCTTTTGTAAACTCTCACATACACTTTCCAGTGAGACTCTCTTCCTCTTGAGTTCCTCAAGTTTTCTTTTTTGCTTTTCGCTCATCTTTCACCTTTGGTCAGAGGCGCTTTGGTTGCTCCCCCACACACTCTGACATGGTCGCATATAAGCCTCTGTGCAACAACTGTTTCCTCTGATAAGTTGCAGGTCTCCACCTCTATTCGTTCCACTTCGGCTTGCCCATAGGACAGCAGCAGCAAGTTCTTGCAGAACATCCAGAGGTCAGGATAAGGCCCACTAACTTTTTGATGTAAAAAGACATCAACTTTGGATGGTGCTGAAGGAATGAAGGATATAAAATCCAAGCCTTTTGCCTCATTGTGCAGGTGATTATCAGACTGCTGGGATATTGCATCACCTGTAATTACATTAATTACAGTAGATTAGATGCAGATCAACAATGTCAATACACAGAATCACATGTAGAATAGGAAAGTGATTTATAACCCAATTTTCCTATGATACCATAAATGTGCAATCATTTTAATTTAATCTTGAGATATCTCTAGGCTCATCAAAGAAAATATAACTGGGCTGATGCTTCTTTTCAAACACCAAGAGTCGGTCTTCTAAATACTGCTAAAATCTACGTGTTAACACTATTCAGTTCAGGGACGGATTATGGGTTGTGTGGGCCCCTGGGTAAAACGTTCGCGAGGCCCCCCCCCACCACCACCACCTGCACCACCACCACAACCACCACAAGTCAAGGGCCCTTGGCAGCCAAACACCCTCCCTATAGGGTCAGGGGACCTTGTAGGCAGAGGATCAAAGAATGTAGGCCCTCTAAAATAGACAAACGAAAATACATTGCTGATAAGCGTTGCAAATTGTTTTGGGCTTGGGGCCCACGGGCCCCCTGCACCCCAAGGGCCCCTGGGCAGCGGCCCCGCTAACCCGGTTTGTAATCCGTCCCTGATTCAGTTAGATGTGAAAAAAGAAAAGCATAATTTAAAAATAATATTCTGAACTATCCTATTCTTATCCTATGATTTACCAGCAGATATCCTGCCTGCCAACCGATTCTCCTGCGCAAACTTCTGCATGAGATTTCTCCTTTTCTGCTGGCAGTTATCTGGCTGGTGTGCATTTTGTTTGGGTCCAAGCACGTCATCTCATGTACAATCGAGTACTTCAGAGGGCATTTATCCAAGGCCTTTTTGCACATTTTTGAGAGCACAATCTGGCAATTTTTTTTAATCTGAAGGACACCAAGGTCACTTCCACTGCCTTTGGCTCCTGACTGTCTCTGACAAAAAGATGGTTTGTCAAATTTCCAGAATCTTTCTGCACACTCAGCCCAAGGTTAACACTACCTCAGCTGTACATATCAAACCAGCTCAAACTCCATGTTATTCACATATTTTTTACTTCACAATTGTTTGATACATTTGTATGTAAAGATACCAGTGAATTCACAGAAGTCCCACCTTGATGACAGCCATTCCTATATCCACCTCCTTTGGACTGAGCCAGAGTTTTTGCCTGTACAACAGCTGTACATGTTGCTACACAACACTTAAACATTCTATTTCCTCAATGAACTATTTTTTTTGCAGCAAAAGCCATGAAGCAGCAATAAAATCTTTAAAATATGCTTACCAATAAATATGGTTCTCCCATTTAAACACATGTAAAGATAAACCATGGATATTTAAAAATCATGGGTTCGTTAATGAGTTTAAATGTTATTGAATGGCTTACCTTAAACTTCTCCAGTAAGTCTTCAGCGGTGGAGTGGCTCATGTACTGTGATCCCAGAACCAGGACTGCACTCGAGAGCCATTCTCATAATTCACCCAATACCTGACATGCACATCCAGTTGTTTTCTTTTGATGGTCCTGTTCATACTTACGTCAAACATGACAACGAAGCTCCCTTTTAATATATGGAGCGAGTCCAAATCGCGCAAGAAAAGCGGTTTTATCTTTACCACAAGTGACCCTGCGAGTCAGGGAACATCACCCTGGAGACGGTGTGAATGTCATCATTGGACGTATAGGAGTGATGTCGGCAAACCGTTTGCAAAGCCCATAGCACTTCTGCTTTCAGTGTGGGTTGAGGAGGATGTACTGAAGGCATTATTTGTCATGGGATCCGGAGACACTGCCAAAACGGGTGTAGGCCTATCTTTAGAGGTTGTACTTATCTCCACTGAATAAACATAAATCTGGGCTTATTCTATACTGAACAAAAATATAAACGCAACACTCTTGTTTCTGCTCCCATTTTTCATGAGATGGACTTAAAGACCTACAATTCATTCCAGATACACAATATTACCATTTCTCTCAAACATTTCTCACAAATCAGTCTAAATGTGTGATAGTGAGCACTTCTGCTTTGCTGAGATAATCCATCCCACCTCACAGGTGTGCCACATCAAGATGCTGATCTGACATCATGGGTAGTGCACAGGTGTACCTTATACTGCCCACAATAAAAGGCCACCCTGGAATGTGCAGTTTTTTGCTTTATTGGGGGTCTGGGGACTCAGAACCGGTCAGTATCTGGTGTGACCACCATTTGCCTCATGCAATGCAACACATCTTCTTCGCATAGAGTTTATCAGATTGTCAATTGTGGCCTGTGGAATGTTGGTCCACTCCTCTTCAATGGCTGTGCGAAGTTGTTGGATATTAGTGGGAACTGGTACACGCTGTCGTATACGCCGGTCAAGCACATCCCAAACAAGAGCAGCTGACCTGAGAAATAAGAAATAAGCTAAGCTGGAAACCTGGACCCTCCGACCAAGAATGCGTGAAGTACCCTCAGAAGGTCTACTAGAAGATGTACGTAGAAGACTACTACAGATCAGCTGATCTACACCACAGCAACAGTGATCCTTGAGCTGGAGCCGGACCGTCTTTGAAGACTCCGTAAATCTCCGTATAATAATATATATCTACGGGAACGAGAAAGGAGAAAGCAGAGAACAAGAACAAGATTTGTAAATGTAAGATTTGAAGGACCCCCGGCATGAAAAATAGAATAGTTCTCGTCATTAGTGAACATGTGTCTCGTCATTGTGTATCATGGACAGTAAGAGGGGGATCAATAGAGTGTTGTTATTATAACGTCTAAAAAGTCTGTCGATAAATCAATAAGAAAATAAATGAAGTCGTTTTCGCGAACACGCGAACAGGGGCCGGACCGACTGTAGGGGGCGTGGCCAGAGACAGCCATAGCTGTCAAGTCTCCCGTTTTGGCCGGGAAACTACCGTATTTTACTTCTCTTTCCCGCCGTCCTCCCGTATTAGTATTTTCCCGTAAATCTCCCTTATATTATATAGTTGCTGGATAGTGTAGTGGTAAGATCGCCGCCTTTCACACGGGAGACCGGGGTTCGAATCCCGGTTGTGGCCAAAAATATATTTTATATATTTTATATATTTATATTTATATTTATATTATATTTTATATAATTTATATTATTTTATATTTCCTGTCTTAAAATGTAAGGGATACTGGAGCCTCCCGTTTTGGCCGGGAAACTACCGTATTTTACTTCTCTTTCCCGCCGTCCTCCCGTATTAGTATTTTCCCGTAAATCTCCCTTATATTATATAGTTGCTGGATAGTGTAGTGGTAAGATCGCCGCCTTTCACACGGGAGACCGGGGTTCGAATCCCGGTTGTGGCCAAAAATATATTTTATATATTTTATATATTTATATTTATATTTATATTATATTTTATATAATTTATATTATTTTATATTTCCTGTCTTAAAATGTAAGGGATACTGGAGCCTCCCGTTTTGGCCGGGAAACTACCGTATTTTACTTCTCTTTCCCGCCGTCCTCCCGTATTATTTTCCCGTAAATCTCCCTTATAATATATATATATATATATTATATTATATAGTTGCTGGATAGTGTAGTGGTAAGATCGCCGCCTTTCACACGGGAGACCGGGGTTCGAATCCCGGTTGTGGCCAGAAACAACTGCTATCACAACTAGAGATTGATGAGGTACAACACGATTGCTACGACAAGGGGGAGCCAGGACGACAGGTCAGGGGGGAGATATCATCATCCCCACATTCCGAGATTGGGTACCAAGCCCCATATATATTAGTAGGCTGAATACAAGAGAGACTAGTAGGCTGAATACAAGAGCAGCTGACCTGAGAAATAAGAAATAAGCTAAGCTGGACCAAGAATGCGTGAAGTACCCTCAGAAGGTCTACTAGAAGATGTACGTAGAAGACTACTACAGATCAGCTGATCTACACCACAGCAACAGTGATCCTGGAGCCGGACCGTCTTTGAAGACTCCGTAAATCTCCGTATAATAATATATATCTACGGGAACGAGAAAGATAAAAATAATAATAATAATAATAATAAAATAATTTAATAATAAGAGAAAAATAAGAGAATAGTTCTCGTCATTAGTTCTCGATAGAATAGTTCTCGAACATGTGTCTCTGTATCATGGACAGTAATCAATAGAGTGTTGTTATTATAACGTCTAAAAAGTCTGTCGATAAATCAATAAGAAAATAAATGAAGTCGTTTTCGCGAACACGCGAACAGGGGCCGGACCGACTGTAGGGGGCGTGGCCAGAGACAGCCATAGCTGTCAAGTCTCCCGTTTTGGCCGGGAAACTACCGTATTTTACTTCTCTTTCCCGCCGTCCTCCCGTATTAGTATTTTCCCGTAAATCTCCCTTATATTATATAGTTGCTGGATAGTGTAGTGGTAAGATCGCCGCCTTTCACACGGGAGACCGGGGTTCGAATCCCGGTTGTGGCCAAAAATATATTTTATATATTTTATATATTTATATTTATATTTAAAAGCCTGAGGCGACAGTGGCAAGGAAACTCCCTCTAGCAGGAAGAAACCTTGAGTGGAACCTAGACTCAGAAGGGGACCCCATCCTCCTCTGGGCGACCAAGGAGCATGAAACTGCATTTACATTGACATTCATTAGAGTTCATATAGTTATAAAGTCCCAGTTGGTTTCATGTAGTTATATCCAGGAGTCCAGGTGCGGGTTCACACGGTGTAGTCGGCTCGGTATCAGCTCGAAAAAGAGAAGATGGAGAAGAGTTATTGCCCTACACCTAACCGGCAGGACTAAAGCAACTATGACAGCCTGCCTAAAAGAGTGACCTGGAAGGAAGCACAGGCATGAGGGTTTACAGAGGTTTTGGCGTCAAGCCACCTCCCATCCACAGCTTAAGTGATCGGCGAGAGTGGCAGGACGACAGCACCAATCCCCCCTTTCCCCTTCAATCTCAAATAACTATGAACCTCCAGATTTCCCATTCACCTTAGAAAAGAAGATTTAACTATCCAAAAGACTGGCGAAAGAGGTACATCTTAAGCCTTGACTTAAAAGCAGAGATTGTGTCTGAGTTCCGAACACTAATAGGAAGTTTATTCCATAGCTGTGGTGCTTTATGAGCAAATGCTCTTCCCCCAAAGGTAATGTTCTTTATTCTGGGTACGGATAGAATACCTCCATCTCGTCATCTAAGTGTATGATTCGGAACGCAAATGAGGTCACTCACATACTGCGGTGCAAGACCATTTACAGCTTTATAGGTTAAGAGCAGTGTTTTGTAGTCAACACGAAATCTAACTGGCAGCCAGTGCAGTGAAGATAAAATTGGGGTAATATGATTATATGTTTTAGTTTAACTATTGCTAGTAGCGGTTCAATCAATGCTGGGAGCATCGCTGAATAATTTTGATGGAACAGGTTCTAGCATACAAGTAGATGAATTTGAAGATAAAATTAAGTACATCAGTTCTGACTGGTTAACCAATATTCAATATTCAAAATGTTCTGTTTAATTGAGCATATTTTTGGTCAAAAAGTTTCATAAAGTCGTCACTGGAAAATAACCAGTGGTCTGGTTATTAGTCAGCTTGGACACCATAGTAAATAGGAATCTAGGATTATTTTTGTTTATTTCAATTAGTTCTGATAGATACTAGATGATTTGGCGGCACTAAGAGCCTTTTTGTAGCTACCCATAGCCTCTTTCCATGCTAGTTCGAACACCACTAGTTTAGTATGATGCCACTTACATTCTGTAAGGACATAAAACTTATAGGTCCTGCAGGCCCCAACTCTGATCAGCCTGCATCAGTCTATTTCAGAGCTCCGCTGGCCCAGGCAAGACTGGACTCAACTCGTGAGTTGAATGTATCGTTACATCCCTAGTTCTTACAGTAGTACTATGGTATGGTGGAGCCACATGACAGGAAGGCAGTACATTGCGAAGTCTGTTAAGAACATCATTCGCACTGAACTGCCCTCCATTGACCAGCTGTACTTTAACTGCCACAGTAACAAGGTTCAGTCTATAATCCAGGACTCTGACCACCATCCACAAACACTGACTAGCAGATTCATGAACAGCTTCATTCGCCAAACAATTCAAACCTGCAGCTTTTGCATCCCCTGTAACAGTCATTTCCACGGCAGCTGCACTGTACAGCTGTTACTGCACTTTATCCACCACTGACCACGTATCATCCAGTTTTGTCCTGCTTTGTATCGCACTGTTTCTGCACCATGTTGTCTTGTACTCCCTTGTGTTGTTATGCACCATCTGTGTTGTTCTGAGCAGTGCCATGATGCAATATTACAAAAAGATCTTGAGGAAATGCAGAGTTCTGGAGGAGATTCTCACAGATCATGGCATGTGTTTATACTGAAGAAACTGTACAAATTGCTAGACATAAAACACAGGACTGGCAACTGTGGTACGTTTTAACACCTTGATAAAAAACTTAAAATCCATAGTAAGTAGGACAACCTCATAGAACCTTTACTAGTCATTGTTCAGAAGATTAACACGGATTAAAAACCATTACTATGAAAGCACGCTAATCAGTTAAGTTGATTATGTGGAGAGAGAGAAAAAAAACTGTCTTTGAAAAAGATCAACCATAGAACGAAGCTGCAGCATTGACACCCCCTAGTGGTGATTTGAAGATAGTTCTGTCTGTAGCAGCTAAGCAGTAGATTTGGCGTCAGGTGCCATGACAAACTCAGTGCTGCTCGGTTTGAACGGCAGAAGCACAAAAATAAAGGGGGCATCTACTGCACGCCCCCCACCCTTGAAAATGGTACAAATTATCATGCAACAGTTTTCTTAAGTAAGTCTTTTTGGGCGTCTGCAGAAACCTCCACGATGCGATTGCCCTGATTAAGAAGTGCGCAGCGGATACAATTTGGGATGCATCGTTCATCCGATTTATTAATATATAATTATTAGTATGTCTATATTATTTTAGAAACGTTACTTGACGAATATTTTTCATTGAGATTGATTCCCCGTTTAAAATTTTGGTGACACTTCATATTTTTTAAGAGAGACAGACAATTTGACGCATGCAATTTGCAGAAATATGTTGTGCCGCTATAAAGTACACAGGCAGCATGACAAACATAAGTACTCACTGAAGCCACGACATACGCCCGGCTGGCCCCAGCGGTACCCCTAAGAAGAAGGCTTTTTTCACAACCCACGACCATCACGAGGGCAAAAAAAACTGAATAGCCTAGAATTTAGTTAATTACAAGGCACATATTTATTGGAGCAAGAGCTCTAACATAAAACTACCTTGTAATTATAAAGTATTATGGCTGTGAACAATGTACAAACAGGCACAGAAAGTAAAATACTCCAAAAATGCAAAGAACCTAAATATTTTTGTTTCCACCGATTCACTCTTGATGTGTTAGGAGTCACAGTTCAGTAGCCTATTCTTCAGTATCTGCATTTAAGACCACCAACTGCTCTTTCTCCTCCTTCGCTCGTCGGCTCAGAGTATTGGACTTGGTAAGTAATGTTGCCCTTTTGGTTCCAGCAGCACTCTCTGCTTCCTCTGCCATGTGCTCAGCATCCTTTTGTAAACTCTCACATACACTTTCCAGTGAGACTCTCTTCCTCTTGAGTTCCTCAAGTTTTCTTTTTTGCTTTTCGCTCATCTTTCACCTTTGGTCAGAGGCGCTTTGGTTGCTCCCCCACACACTCTGACATGGTCGCATATAAGCCTCTGTGCAACAACTGTTTCCTCTGATAAGTTGCAGGTCTCCACCTCTATTCGTTCCACTTCGGCTTGCCCATAGGACAGCAGCAGCAAGTTCTTGCAGAACATCCAGAGGTCAGGATAAGGCCCACTAACTTTTTGATGTAAAAAGACATCAACTTTGGATGGTGCTGAAGGAATGAAGGATATAAAATCCAAGCCTTTTGCCTCATTGTGCAGGTGATTATCAGACTGCTGGGATATTGCATCACCTGTAATTACATTAATTACAGTAGATTAGATGCAGATCAACAATGTCAATACACAGAATCACATGTAGAATAGGAAAGTGATTTATAACCCAATTTTCCTATGATACCATAAATGTGCAATCATTTTAATTTAATCTTGAGATATCTCTAGGCTCATCAAAGAAAATATAACTGGGCTGATGCTTCTTTTCAAACACCAAGAGTCGGTCTTCTAAATACTGCTAAAATCTACGTGTTAACACTATTCAGTTCAGGGACGGATTATGGGTTGTGTGGGCCCCTGGGTAAAACGTTCGCGAGGCCCCCCCCCACCACCACCACCTGCACCACCACCACAACCACCACAAGTCAAGGGCCCTTGGCAGCCAAACACCCTCCCTATAGGGTCAGGGGACCTTGTAGGCAGAGGATCAAAGAATGTAGGCCCTCTAAAATAGACAAACGAAAATACATTGCTGATAAGCGTTGCAAATTGTTTTGGGCTTGGGGCCCACGGGCCCCCTGCACCCCAAGGGCCCCTGGGCAGCGGCCCCGCTAACCCGGTTTGTAATCCGTCCCTGATTCAGTTAGATGTGAAAAAAGAAAAGCATAATTTAAAAATAATATTCTGAACTATCCTATTCTTATCCTATGATTTACCAGCAGATATCCTGCCTGCCAACCGATTCTCCTGCGCAAACTTCTGCATGAGATTTCTCCTTTTCTGCTGGCAGTTATCTGGCTGGTGTGCATTTTGTTTGGGTCCAAGCACGTCATCTCATGTACAATCGAGTACTTCAGAGGGCATTTATCCAAGGCCTTTTTGCACATTTTTGAGAGCACAATCTGGCAATTTTTTTTAATCTGAAGGACACCAAGGTCACTTCCACTGCCTTTGGCTCCTGACTGTCTCTGACAAAAAGATGGTTTGTCAAATTTCCAGAATCTTTCTGCACACTCAGCCCAAGGTTAACACTACCTCAGCTGTACATATCAAACCAGCTCAAACTCCATGTTATTCACATATTTTTTACTTCACAATTGTTTGATACATTTGTATGTAAAGATACCAGTGAATTCACAGAAGTCCCACCTTGATGACAGCCATTCCTATATCCACCTCCTTTGGACTGAGCCAGAGTTTTTGCCTGTACAACAGCTGTACATGTTGCTACACAACACTTAAACATTCTATTTCCTCAATGAACTATTTTTTTTGCAGCAAAAGCCATGAAGCAGCAATAAAATCTTTAAAATATGCTTACCAATAAATATGGTTCTCCCATTTAAACACATGTAAAGATAAACCATGGATATTTAAAAATCATGGGTTCGTTAATGAGTTTAAATGTTATTGAATGGCTTACCTTAAACTTCTCCAGTAAGTCTTCAGCGGTGGAGTGGCTCATGTACTGTGATCCCAGAACCAGGACTGCACTCGAGAGCCATTCTCATAATTCACCCAATACCTGACATGCACATCCAGTTGTTTTCTTTTGATGGTCCTGTTCATACTTACGTCAAACATGACAACGAAGCTCCCTTTTAATATATGGAGCGAGTCCAAATCGCGCAAGAAAAGCGGTTTTATCTTTACCACAAGTGACCCTGCGAGTCAGGGAACATCACCCTGGAGACGGTGTGAATGTCATCATTGGACGTATAGGAGTGATGTCGGCAAACCGTTTGCAAAGCCCATAGCACTTCTGCTTTCAGTGTGGGTTGAGGAGGATGTACTGAAGGCATTATTTGTCATGGGATCCGGAGACACTGCCAAAACGGGTGTAGGCCTATCTTTAGAGGTTGTACTTATCTCCACTGAATAAACATAAATCTGGGCTTATTCTATACTGAACAAAAATATAAACGCAACACTCTTGTTTCTGCTCCCATTTTTCATGAGATGGACTTAAAGACCTACAATTCATTCCAGATACACAATATTACCATTTCTCTCAAACATTTCTCACAAATCAGTCTAAATGTGTGATAGTGAGCACTTCTGCTTTGCTGAGATAATCCATCCCACCTCACAGGTGTGCCACATCAAGATGCTGATCTGACATCATGGGTAGTGCACAGGTGTACCTTATACTGCCCACAATAAAAGGCCACCCTGGAATGTGCAGTTTTTTGCTTTATTGGGGGTCTGGGGACTCAGAACCGGTCAGTATCTGGTGTGACCACCATTTGCCTCATGCAATGCAACACATCTTCTTCGCATAGAGTTTATCAGATTGTCAATTGTGGCCTGTGGAATGTTGGTCCACTCCTCTTCAATGGCTGTGCGAAGTTGTTGGATATTAGTGGGAACTGGTACACGCTGTCGTATACGCCGGTCAAGCACATCCCAAACAAGAGCAGCTGACCTGAGAAATAAGAAATAAGCTAAGCTGGAAACCTGGACCCTCCGACCAAGAATGCGTGAAGTACCCTCAGAAGGTCTACTAGAAGATGTACGTAGAAGACTACTACAGATCAGCTGATCTACACCACAGCAACAGTGATCCTTGAGCTGGAGCCGGACCGTCTTTGAAGACTCCGTAAATCTCCGTATAATAATATATATCTACGGGAACGAGAAAGGAGAAAGCAGAGAACAAGAACAAGATTTGTAAATGTAAGATTTGAAGGACCCCCGGCATGAAAAATAGAATAGTTCTCGTCATTAGTGAACATGTGTCTCGTCATTGTGTATCATGGACAGTAAGAGGGGGATCAATAGAGTGTTGTTATTATAACGTCTAAAAAGTCTGTCGATAAATCAATAAGAAAATAAATGAAGTCGTTTTCGCGAACACGCGAACAGGGGCCGGACCGACTGTAGGGGGCGTGGCCAGAGACAGCCATAGCTGTCAAGTCTCCCGTTTTGGCCGGGAAACTACCGTATTTTACTTCTCTTTCCCGCCGTCCTCCCGTATTAGTATTTTCCCGTAAATCTCCCTTATATTATATAGTTGCTGGATAGTGTAGTGGTAAGATCGCCGCCTTTCACACGGGAGACCGGGGTTCGAATCCCGGTTGTGGCCAAAAATATATTTTATATATTTTATATATTTATATTTATATTTATATTATATTTTATATAATTTATATTATTTTATATTTCCTGTCTTAAAATGTAAGGGATACTGGAGCCTCCCGTTTTGGCCGGGAAACTACCGTATTTTACTTCTCTTTCCCGCCGTCCTCCCGTATTATTTTCCCGTAAATCTCCCTTATAATATATATATATATATATATTATATTATATAGTTGCTGGATAGTGTAGTGGTAAGATCGCCGCCTTTCACACGGGAGACCGGGGTTCGAATCCCGGTTGTGGCCAAAAATATATTTTATATATTTTATATATTTATATTTATATTTAAAAGCCTGAGGCGACAGTGGCAAGGAAACTCCCTCTAGCAGGAAGAAACCTTGAGTGGAACCTAGACTCAGAAGGGGACCCCATCCTCCTCTGGGCGACCAAGGAGCATGAAACTGCATTTACATTGACATTCATTAGAGTTCATATAGTTATAAAGTCCCAGTTGGTTTCATGTAGTTATATCCAGGAGTCCAGGTGCGGGTTCACACGGTGTAGTCGGCTCGGTATCAGCTCGAAAAAGAGAAGATGGAGAAGAGTTATTGCCCTACACCTAACCGGCAGGACTAAAGCAACTATGACAGCCTGCCTAAAAGAGTGACCTGGAAGGAAGCACAGGCATGAGGGTTTACAGAGGTTTTGGCGTCAAGCCACCTCCCATCCACAGCTTAAGTGATCGGCGAGAGTGGCAGGACGACAGCACCAATCCCCCCTTTCCCCTTCAATCTCAAATAACTATGAACCTCCAGATTTCCCATTCACCTTAGAAAAGAAGATTTAACTATCCAAAAGACTGGCGAAAGAGGTACATCTTAAGCCTTGACTTAAAAGCAGAGATTGTGTCTGAGTTCCGAACACTAATAGGAAGTTTATTCCATAGCTGTGGTGCTTTATGAGCAAATGCTCTTCCCCCAAAGGTAATGTTCTTTATTCTGGGTACGGATAGAATACCTCCATCTCGTCATCTAAGTGTATGATTCGGAACGCAAATGAGGTCACTCACATACTGCGGTGCAAGACCATTTACAGCTTTATAGGTTAAGAGCAGTGTTTTGTAGTCAACACGAAATCTAACTGGCAGCCAGTGCAGTGAAGATAAAATTGGGGTAATATGATTATATGTTTTAGTTTAACTATTGCTAGTAGCGGTTCAATCAATGCTGGGAGCATCGCTGAATAATTTTGATGGAACAGGTTCTAGCATACAAGTAGATGAATTTGAAGATAAAATTAAGTACATCAGTTCTGACTGGTTAACCAATATTCAATATTCAAAATGTTCTGTTTAATTGAGCATATTTTTGGTCAAAAAGTTTCATAAAGTCGTCACTGGAAAATAACCAGTGGTCTGGTTATTAGTCAGCTTGGACACCATAGTAAATAGGAATCTAGGATTATTTTTGTTTATTTCAATTAGTTCTGATAGATACTAGATGATTTGGCGGCACTAAGAGCCTTTTTGTAGCTACCCATAGCCTCTTTCCATGCTAGTTCGAACACCACTAGTTTAGTATGATGCCACTTACATTCTGTAAGGACATAAAACTTATAGGTCCTGCAGGCCCCAACTCTGATCAGCCTGCATCAGTCTATTTCAGAGCTCCGCTGGCCCAGGCAAGACTGGACTCAACTCGTCAAACCACCCCTTTTAAGGAAGGCAAAGGCCTGCCGGCTCCTGAGAGACTGGATAGGAATAACTGGAGCAGCACAGAAAAAGCAAGACCTTTCACCCCCGGAGTGACCAGAGTTCCACAATCAATCCACAGCAACAACAGCTGTCAGCCTCCAGACACAGACACCTTTTCCACTATAAACAGGATAACTCAGCACACATAGATGTTAGGGACAAATACACGCATGTTTGGTCTCGTTTGAATAGGCATGAGACGAGGAGTATTATACTCTCAGATTTAAGGCAGTATAGCTTTTCCTAAGAGAAATACAGAAACTTCGGCTCAACCCACCAAACTGAGAGAGATTCTCTCATGGTAGAACAAGGGAATTACAACCACCCCCTAAAGTGATCTGATTGGCTGGGGACTTGAGAACCAAGGTCAGCAATGCCCCTAAAATTAACCATTGACCGAAATTAGTCAGTCTTCAGAAACATGCCATCACCTGGTCTGGATACTTAAGGAAGGGCTTCAGAAGTAGTCGGGGAGTCACTCTGTAATCAGAGCTCCCGCAGAGAACTGGGTGAAAGTCTATCTGTAGTCAGATACTTTCCACAGAACTTTGTTCACTCTCAGCTGAGGAATGTGAATACATGATATGAAGACAACTGGATCACAACTGGATCACGGGGGAATCATAAGCAGGGAAGAACACACAGGCAAACAGCAGCAGCAACATTAAAGGCAGGACTGAGAAGCACATTTATACAAGGCTAAGCAGGGAGCAAACTAGAGGCACCTGAAATGAGTAACACAAGGGCAGGAAGGAGAGGTAAAACAAACGCGGAACAGGCATGGCACGTTATACCACACTAGGGAGGAAACGGGAGGTTCAGGAGGGCAGGGTGTGGCAGGGATCCGTTTCAAAATTTAATTTTGGCTTGTACAAACCTTGGTAAAAGCTGCAAAAGATCGATCAACCACTTTCTGAGCTATTGTCTTAACAAACAAAGCATCTGTTGGGGTGGCGGTGTCTGGGGAATACCATGTGTAATACACCTTGTGAAGATTTATATGTAAAACAAAATATTTTTTGATTCTATCACACATATAGAAATTATCCATCCATCCATTTTCCAAACCGCTTATCCTATTGGGTCGCGGGGGGTCCGGAGCCTATCCCAGAATCAATGGGCACGAGGCAGGGAACAACCCAGGATGGGGGGCCAGCCCATCGCAGGGCACACTCACACACCATCCACTCACACACACACACCTACGGGCAATTCAGCAACTCCAATTAGCCCCAGCATGTTTTTGGACTGTGGGGGGAAACCGGAGTACCCAGAGGAAACCCCACAACGACATGGGGAGAACATGCAAACTCCACACACATGTGACCCAGGCGGAGACACGAACCCGGGTCCCAGAGGTGTGAGGCGACAGTGCTAACCACTGCACCACCATGCCGCCCCTTATAGAAATTATTCTAGGTTTAAATAGTAATTTAGCTGAGTAACTAGGCTGAAATTCTAGATAGTTGCAATTTTAAGAATTATTACTATTATTCACAGCTTTTAAGCATGCAGTTGGATGACGGATGGATGGATATTCAGCCACCAGAAATGCCAATTGTTGTTAAGAGGATCAAAGTCTGCAAAGTAGTATGCAGGGTTTAAGGCCAGAACACAGCATACTCTCCGACAGAAAGCATAAAGTTCACTGGGGGAATTTCTGTGGCCACTGCCTGAACAGCATGTGTGGAGAATGTTTATGAGGGTCGAGCCATGCAGAGCTGCTGGCCCTGGCATGTAATGATGAATCACAAATCAGTTAAAAATCGGTGCAAATGCATGAAGATTTAAACCGGCTGATGTGGAAAATGAATCACTATTGTAGGAGTACTTCACAGTACTTTAACAGAAAAACTGGTGTAATATTACATTTGATTTCACAATGTGAGTTTGACGTCAGATGTCACTGCGTATCACGTCGACATCGTACGTCAGTTTTTGGTTTTGAGCGAACGCGAGATGATGAATGAATTTGAAACTGAGGACGGCACAGTGGTTAGTGCTGGCTTCGGTCCAGGGCCCTTTCTGTGTGGAGTTCGCATGCTCTCCCCGTTTTCGCCGGGGACTCCAGGTTCCTCCCACGGTCCAAAAGCATGCAGGATAGGTTGACTGGTGAGTCTAAATTGGCCCTGTAGTTGTGTGAGTGTGTGCGACCTGCGGTGTGTAGGTGACTGCCTGGGCTTGGTTCCTGTCTGCGCCCCTTGTTCCCGGGATAGGCTCCGGTCTCCCCCGCGATCTCAGTTGGGATTAAGTGGTTTCAGAAAATGGATGGATGGACGCACCGCCCGATCTTCAATTGGCGGTGTGGCAGCATATTAGCTTTCCGGTAATCACAAACGAGGAGGAAACAGCGAGAAAAGCACAGACAAGACATAAACTGCATGCAAACATTGTAATAGACTGATAACATACACAAACAGGTCCACTGGCACCACCGTGAGCTGAGTGAAGATTATTAAAAGGGCAAAGCACGCTAAAAAGCTGCACATGCAAACCTTAGCTTATTTATTTGATTTATTTTTTTTTATTTACTTATTTTGATTTGGGATTTTTTTCAACAGTATTTTATTCAAATTCAGTTGCACTGTTCACAACAGTGTCAACAGTTCAGAAAGATAAATATAAGAATATTTTTGAATATATTTGTCTGCAGCTCATTCTGCAAAAAATGAGAAAATTGTATCGTGAACTCAGAATCGTGAATCGTATCAAATGGTGAGTTGAATGTATCGTTACATCCCTAGTTCTTACAGTAGTACTATGGTATGGTGGAGCCACATGACAGGAAGGCAGTACATTGCGAAGTCTGTTAAGAACATCATTCGCACTGAACTGCCCTCCATTGACCAGCTGTACTTTAACTGCCACAGTAACAAGGTTCAGTCTATAATCCAGGACTCTGACCACCATCCACAAACACTGACTAGCAGATTCATGAACAGCTTCATTCGCCAAACAATTCAAACCTGCAGCTTTTGCATCCCCTGTAACAGTCATTTCCACGGCAGCTGCACTGTACAGCTGTTACTGCACTTTATCCACCACTGACCACGTATCATCCAGTTTTGTCCTGCTTTGTATCGCACTGTTTCTGCACCATGTTGTCTTGTACTCCCTTGTGTTGTTATGCACCATCTGTGTTGTTCTGAGCAGTGCCATGATGCAATATTACAAAAAGATCTTGAGGAAATGCAGAGTTCTGGAGGAGATTCTCACAGATCATGGCATGTGTTTATACTGAAGAAACTGTACAAATTGCTAGACATAAAACACAGGACTGGCAACTGTGGTACGTTTTAACACCTTGATAAAAAACTTAAAATCCATAGTAAGTAGGACAACCTCATAGAACCTTTACTAGTCATTGTTCAGAAGATTAACACGGATTAAAAACCATTACTATGAAAGCACGCTAATCAGTTAAGTTGATTATGTGGAGAGAGAGAAAAAAAACTGTCTTTGAAAAAGATCAACCATAGAACGAAGCTGCAGCATTGACACCCCCTAGTGGTGATTTGAAGATAGTTCTGTCTGTAGCAGCTAAGCAGTAGATTTGGCGTCAGGTGCCATGACAAACTCAGTGCTGCTCGGTTTGAACGGCAGAAGCACAAAAATAAAGGGGGCATCTACTGCACGCCCCCCACCCTTGAAAATGGTACAAATTATCATGCAACAGTTTTCTTAAGTAAGTCTTTTTGGGCGTCTGCAGAAACCTCCACGATGCGATTGCCCTGATTAAGAAGTGCGCAGCGGATACAATTTGGGATGCATCGTTCATCCGATTTATTAATATATAATTATTAGTATGTCTATATTATTTTAGAAACGTTACTTGACGAATATTTTTCATTGAGATTGATTCCCCGTTTAAAATTTTGGTGACACTTCATATTTTTTAAGAGAGACAGACAATTTGACGCATGCAATTTGCAGAAATATGTTGTGCCGCTATAAAGTACACAGGCAGCATGACAAACATAAGTACTCACTGAAGCCACGACATACGCCCGGCTGGCCCCAGCGGTACCCCTAAGAAGAAGGCTTTTTTCACAACCCACGACCATCACGAGGGCAAAAAAAACTGAATAGCCTAGAATTTAGTTAATTACAAGGCACATATTTATTGGAGCAAGAGCTCTAACATAAAACTACCTTGTAATTATAAAGTATTATGGCTGTGAACAATGTACAAACAGGCACAGAAAGTAAAATACTCCAAAAATGCAAAGAACCTAAATATTTTTGTTTCCACCGATTCACTCTTGATGTGTTAGGAGTCACAGTTCAGTAGCCTATTCTTCAGTATCTGCATTTAAGACCACCAACTGCTCTTTCTCCTCCTTCGCTCGTCGGCTCAGAGTATTGGACTTGGTAAGTAATGTTGCCCTTTTGGTTCCAGCAGCACTCTCTGCTTCCTCTGCCATGTGCTCAGCATCCTTTTGTAAACTCTCACATACACTTTCCAGTGAGACTCTCTTCCTCTTGAGTTCCTCAAGTTTTCTTTTTTGCTTTTCGCTCATCTTTCACCTTTGGTCAGAGGCGCTTTGGTTGCTCCCCCACACACTCTGACATGGTCGCATATAAGCCTCTGTGCAACAACTGTTTCCTCTGATAAGTTGCAGGTCTCCACCTCTATTCGTTCCACTTCGGCTTGCCCATAGGACAGCAGCAGCAAGTTCTTGCAGAACATCCAGAGGTCAGGATAAGGCCCACTAACTTTTTGATGTAAAAAGACATCAACTTTGGATGGTGCTGAAGGAATGAAGGATATAAAATCCAAGCCTTTTGCCTCATTGTGCAGGTGATTATCAGACTGCTGGGATATTGCATCACCTGTAATTACATTAATTACAGTAGATTAGATGCAGATCAACAATGTCAATACACAGAATCACATGTAGAATAGGAAAGTGATTTATAACCCAATTTTCCTATGATACCATAAATGTGCAATCATTTTAATTTAATCTTGAGATATCTCTAGGCTCATCAAAGAAAATATAACTGGGCTGATGCTTCTTTTCAAACACCAAGAGTCGGTCTTCTAAATACTGCTAAAATCTACGTGTTAACACTATTCAGTTCAGGGACGGATTATGGGTTGTGTGGGCCCCTGGGTAAAACGTTCGCGAGGCCCCCCCCCACCACCACCACCTGCACCACCACCACAACCACCACAAGTCAAGGGCCCTTGGCAGCCAAACACCCTCCCTATAGGGTCAGGGGACCTTGTAGGCAGAGGATCAAAGAATGTAGGCCCTCTAAAATAGACAAACGAAAATACATTGCTGATAAGCGTTGCAAATTGTTTTGGGCTTGGGGCCCACGGGCCCCCTGCACCCCAAGGGCCCCTGGGCAGCGGCCCCGCTAACCCGGTTTGTAATCCGTCCCTGATTCAGTTAGATGTGAAAAAAGAAAAGCATAATTTAAAAATAATATTCTGAACTATCCTATTCTTATCCTATGATTTACCAGCAGATATCCTGCCTGCCAACCGATTCTCCTGCGCAAACTTCTGCATGAGATTTCTCCTTTTCTGCTGGCAGTTATCTGGCTGGTGTGCATTTTGTTTGGGTCCAAGCACGTCATCTCATGTACAATCGAGTACTTCAGAGGGCATTTATCCAAGGCCTTTTTGCACATTTTTGAGAGCACAATCTGGCAATTTTTTTTAATCTGAAGGACACCAAGGTCACTTCCACTGCCTTTGGCTCCTGACTGTCTCTGACAAAAAGATGGTTTGTCAAATTTCCAGAATCTTTCTGCACACTCAGCCCAAGGTTAACACTACCTCAGCTGTACATATCAAACCAGCTCAAACTCCATGTTATTCACATATTTTTTACTTCACAATTGTTTGATACATTTGTATGTAAAGATACCAGTGAATTCACAGAAGTCCCACCTTGATGACAGCCATTCCTATATCCACCTCCTTTGGACTGAGCCAGAGTTTTTGCCTGTACAACAGCTGTACATGTTGCTACACAACACTTAAACATTCTATTTCCTCAATGAACTATTTTTTTTGCAGCAAAAGCCATGAAGCAGCAATAAAATCTTTAAAATATGCTTACCAATAAATATGGTTCTCCCATTTAAACACATGTAAAGATAAACCATGGATATTTAAAAATCATGGGTTCGTTAATGAGTTTAAATGTTATTGAATGGCTTACCTTAAACTTCTCCAGTAAGTCTTCAGCGGTGGAGTGGCTCATGTACTGTGATCCCAGAACCAGGACTGCACTCGAGAGCCATTCTCATAATTCACCCAATACCTGACATGCACATCCAGTTGTTTTCTTTTGATGGTCCTGTTCATACTTACGTCAAACATGACAACGAAGCTCCCTTTTAATATATGGAGCGAGTCCAAATCGCGCAAGAAAAGCGGTTTTATCTTTACCACAAGTGACCCTGCGAGTCAGGGAACATCACCCTGGAGACGGTGTGAATGTCATCATTGGACGTATAGGAGTGATGTCGGCAAACCGTTTGCAAAGCCCATAGCACTTCTGCTTTCAGTGTGGGTTGAGGAGGATGTACTGAAGGCATTATTTGTCATGGGATCCGGAGACACTGCCAAAACGGGTGTAGGCCTATCTTTAGAGGTTGTACTTATCTCCACTGAATAAACATAAATCTGGGCTTATTCTATACTGAACAAAAATATAAACGCAACACTCTTGTTTCTGCTCCCATTTTTCATGAGATGGACTTAAAGACCTACAATTCATTCCAGATACACAATATTACCATTTCTCTCAAACATTTCTCACAAATCAGTCTAAATGTGTGATAGTGAGCACTTCTGCTTTGCTGAGATAATCCATCCCACCTCACAGGTGTGCCACATCAAGATGCTGATCTGACATCATGGGTAGTGCACAGGTGTACCTTATACTGCCCACAATAAAAGGCCACCCTGGAATGTGCAGTTTTTTGCTTTATTGGGGGTCTGGGGACTCAGAACCGGTCAGTATCTGGTGTGACCACCATTTGCCTCATGCAATGCAACACATCTTCTTCGCATAGAGTTTATCAGATTGTCAATTGTGGCCTGTGGAATGTTGGTCCACTCCTCTTCAATGGCTGTGCGAAGTTGTTGGATATTAGTGGGAACTGGTACACGCTGTCGTATACGCCGGTCAAGCACATCCCAAACAAGAGCAGCTGACCTGAGAAATAAGAAATAAGCTAAGCTGGAAACCTGGACCCTCCGACCAAGAATGCGTGAAGTACCCTCAGAAGGTCTACTAGAAGATGTACGTAGAAGACTACTACAGATCAGCTGATCTACACCACAGCAACAGTGATCCTGGAGCCGGACCGTCTTTGAAGACTCCGTAAATCTCCGTATAATAATATATATCTACGGGAACGAGAAAGGAGAAAGATAAAAATAATAATAATAATAATAAAATAATTTAATAATAAGAGAAAAATAAGAGAATAGTTCTCGTCATTAGTTCTCGATAGAATAGTTCTCGAACATGTGTCTCTGTATCATGGACAGTAATCAATAGAGTGTTGTTATTATAACGTCTAAAAAGTCTGTCGATAAATCAATAAGAAAATAAATGAAGTCGTTTTCGCGAACACGCGAACAGGGGCCGGACCGACTGTAGGGGGCGTGGCCAGAGACAGCCATAGCTGTCAAGTCTCCCGTTTTGGCCGGGAAACTACCGTATTTTACTTCTCTTTCCCGCCGTCCTCCCGTATTAGTATTTTCCCGTAAATCTCCCTTATATTATATAGTTGCTGGATAGTGTAGTGGTAAGATCGCCGCCTTTCACACGGGAGACCGGGGTTCGAATCCCGGTTGTGGCCAAAAATATATTTTATATATTTTATATATTTATATTTATATTTAAAAGCCTGAGGCGACAGTGGCAAGGAAACTCCCTCTAGCAGGAAGAAACCTTGAGTGGAACCTAGACTCAGAAGGGGACCCCATCCTCCTCTGGGCGACCAAGGAGCATGAAACTGCATTTACATTGACATTCATTAGAGTTCATATAGTTATAAAGTCCCAGTTGGTTTCATGTAGTTATATCCAGGAGTCCAGGTGCGGGTTCACACGGTGTAGTCGGCTCGGTATCAGCTCGAAAAAGAGAAGATGGAGAAGAGTTATTGCCCTACACCTAACCGGCAGGACTAAAGCAACTATGACAGCCTGCCTAAAAGAGTGACCTGGAAGGAAGCACAGGCATGAGGGTTTACAGAGGTTTTGGCGTCAAGCCACCTCCCATCCACAGCTTAAGTGATCGGCGAGAGTGGCAGGACGACAGCACCAATCCCCCCTTTCCCCTTCAATCTCAAATAACTATGAACCTCCAGATTTCCCATTCACCTTAGAAAAGAAGATTTAACTATCCAAAAGACTGGCGAAAGAGGTACATCTTAAGCCTTGACTTAAAAGCAGAGATTGTGTCTGAGTTCCGAACACTAATAGGAAGTTTATTCCATAGCTGTGGTGCTTTATGAGCAAATGCTCTTCCCCCAAAGGTAATGTTCTTTATTCTGGGTACGGATAGAATACCTCCATCTCGTCATCTAAGTGTATGATTCGGAACGCAAATGAGGTCACTCACATACTGCGGTGCAAGACCATTTACAGCTTTATAGGTTAAGAGCAGTGTTTTGTAGTCAACACGAAATCTAACTGGCAGCCAGTGCAGTGAAGATAAAATTGGGGTAATATGATTATATGTTTTAGTTTAACTATTGCTAGTAGCGGTTCAATCAATGCTGGGAGCATCGCTGAATAATTTTGATGGAACAGGTTCTAGCATACAAGTAGATGAATTTGAAGATAAAATTAAGTACATCAGTTCTGACTGGTTAACCAATATTCAATATTCAAAATGTTCTGTTTAATTGAGCATATTTTTGGTCAAAAAGTTTCATAAAGTCGTCACTGGAAAATAACCAGTGGTCTGGTTATTAGTCAGCTTGGACACCATAGTAAATAGGAATCTAGGATTATTTTTGTTTATTTCAATTAGTTCTGATAGATACTAGATGATTTGGCGGCACTAAGAGCCTTTTTGTAGCTACCCATAGCCTCTTTCCATGCTAGTTCGAACACCACTAGTTTAGTATGATGCCACTTACATTCTGTAAGGACATAAAACTTATAGGTCCTGCAGGCCCCAACTCTGATCAGCCTGCATCAGTCTATTTCAGAGCTCCGCTGGCCCAGGCAAGACTGGACTCAACTCGTCAAACCACCCCTTTTAAGGAAGGCAAAGGCCTGCCGGCTCCTGAGAGACTGGATAGGAATAACTGGAGCAGCACAGAAAAAGCAAGACCTTTCACCCCCGGAGTGACCAGAGTTCCACAATCAATCCACAGCAACAACAGCTGTCAGCCTCCAGACACAGACACCTTTTCCACTATAAACAGGATAACTCAGCACACATAGATGTTAGGGACAAATACACGCATGTTTGGTCTCGTTTGAATAGGCATGAGACGAGGAGTATTATACTCTCAGATTTAAGGCAGTATAGCTTTTCCTAAGAGAAATACAGAAACTTCGGCTCAACCCACCAAACTGAGAGAGATTCTCTCATGGTAGAACAAGGGAATTACAACCACCCCCTAAAGTGATCTGATTGGCTGGGGACTTGAGAACCAAGGTCAGCAATGCCCCTAAAATTAACCATTGACCGAAATTAGTCAGTCTTCAGAAACATGCCATCACCTGGTCTGGATACTTAAGGAAGGGCTTCAGAAGTAGTCGGGGAGTCACTCTGTAATCAGAGCTCCCGCAGAGAACTGGGTGAAAGTCTATCTGTAGTCAGATACTTTCCACAGAACTTTGTTCACTCTCAGCTGAGGAATGTGAATACATGATATGAAGACAACTGGATCACAACTGGATCACGGGGGAATCATAAGCAGGGAAGAACACACAGGCAAACAGCAGCAGCAACATTAAAGGCAGGACTGAGAAGCACATTTATACAAGGCTAAGCAGGGAGCAAACTAGAGGCACCTGAAATGAGTAACACAAGGGCAGGAAGGAGAGGTAAAACAAACGCGGAACAGGCATGGCACGTTATACCACACTAGGGAGGAAACGGGAGGTTCAGGAGGGCAGGGTGTGGCAGGGATCCGTTTCAAAATTTAATTTTGGCTTGTACAAACCTTGGTAAAAGCTGCAAAAGATCGATCAACCACTTTCTGAGCTATTGTCTTAACAAACAAAGCATCTGTTGGGGTGGCGGTGTCTGGGGAATACCATGTGTAATACACCTTGTGAAGATTTATATGTAAAACAAAATATTTTTTGATTCTATCACACATATAGAAATTATCCATCCATCCATTTTCCAAACCGCTTATCCTATTGGGTCGCGGGGGGTCCGGAGCCTATCCCAGAATCAATGGGCACGAGGCAGGGAACAACCCAGGATGGGGGGCCAGCCCATCGCAGGGCACACTCACACACCATCCACTCACACACACACACCTACGGGCAATTCAGCAACTCCAATTAGCCCCAGCATGTTTTTGGACTGTGGGGGGAAACCGGAGTACCCAGAGGAAACCCCACAACGACATGGGGAGAACATGCAAACTCCACACACATGTGACCCAGGCGGAGACACGAACCCGGGTCCCAGAGGTGTGAGGCGACAGTGCTAACCACTGCACCACCATGCCGCCCCTTATAGAAATTATTCTAGGTTTAAATAGTAATTTAGCTGAGTAACTAGGCTGAAATTCTAGATAGTTGCAATTTTAAGAATTATTACTATTATTCACAGCTTTTAAGCATGCAGTTGGATGACGGATGGATGGATATTCAGCCACCAGAAATGCCAATTGTTGTTAAGAGGATCAAAGTCTGCAAAGTAGTATGCAGGGTTTAAGGCCAGAACACAGCATACTCTCCGACAGAAAGCATAAAGTTCACTGGGGGAATTTCTGTGGCCACTGCCTGAACAGCATGTGTGGAGAATGTTTATGAGGGTCGAGCCATGCAGAGCTGCTGGCCCTGGCATGTAATGATGAATCACAAATCAGTTAAAAATCGGTGCAAATGCATGAAGATTTAAACCGGCTGATGTGGAAAATGAATCACTATTGTAGGAGTACTTCACAGTACTTTAACAGAAAAACTGGTGTAATATTACATTTGATTTCACAATGTGAGTTTGACGTCAGATGTCACTGCGTATCACGTCGACATCGTACGTCAGTTTTTGGTTTTGAGCGAACGCGAGATGATGAATGAATTTGAAACTGAGGACGGCACAGTGGTTAGTGCTGGCTTCGGTCCAGGGCCCTTTCTGTGTGGAGTTCGCATGCTCTCCCCGTTTTCGCCGGGGACTCCAGGTTCCTCCCACGGTCCAAAAGCATGCAGGATAGGTTGACTGGTGAGTCTAAATTGGCCCTGTAGTTGTGTGAGTGTGTGCGACCTGCGGTGTGTAGGTGACTGCCTGGGCTTGGTTCCTGTCTGCGCCCCTTGTTCCCGGGATAGGCTCCGGTCTCCCCCGCGATCTCAGTTGGGATTAAGTGGTTTCAGAAAATGGATGGATGGACGCACCGCCCGATCTTCAATTGGCGGTGTGGCAGCATATTAGCTTTCCGGTAATCACAAACGAGGAGGAAACAGCGAGAAAAGCACAGACAAGACATAAACTGCATGCAAACATTGTAATAGACTGATAACATACACAAACAGGTCCACTGGCACCACCGTGAGCTGAGTGAAGATTATTAAAAGGGCAAAGCACGCTAAAAAGCTGCACATGCAAACCTTAGCTTATTTATTTGATTTATTTTTTTTTATTTACTTATTTTGATTTGGGATTTTTTTCAACAGTATTTTATTCAAATTCAGTTGCACTGTTCACAACAGTGTCAACAGTTCAGAAAGATAAATATAAGAATATTTTTGAATATATTTGTCTGCAGCTCATTCTGCAAAAAATGAGAAAATTGTATCGTGAACTCAGAATCGTGAATCGTATCAAATGGTGAGTTGAATGTATCGTTACATCCCTAGTTCTTACAGTAGTACTATGGTATGGTGGAGCCACATGACAGGAAGGCAGTACATTGCGAAGTCTGTTAAGAACATCATTCGCACTGAACTGCCCTCCATTGACCAGCTGTACTTTAACTGCCACAGTAACAAGGTTCAGTCTATAATCCAGGACTCTGACCACCATCCACAAACACTGACTAGCAGATTCATGAACAGCTTCATTCGCCAAACAATTCAAACCTGCAGCTTTTGCATCCCCTGTAACAGTCATTTCCACGGCAGCTGCACTGTACAGCTGTTACTGCACTTTATCCACCACTGACCACGTATCATCCAGTTTTGTCCTGCTTTGTATCGCACTGTTTCTGCACCATGTTGTCTTGTACTCCCTTGTGTTGTTATGCACCATCTGTGTTGTTCTGAGCAGTGCCATGATGCAATATTACAAAAAGATCTTGAGGAAATGCAGAGTTCTGGAGGAGATTCTCACAGATCATGGCATGTGTTTATACTGAAGAAACTGTACAAATTGCTAGACATAAAACACAGGACTGGCAACTGTGGTACGTTTTAACACCTTGATAAAAAACTTAAAATCCATAGTAAGTAGGACAACCTCATAGAACCTTTACTAGTCATTGTTCAGAAGATTAACACGGATTAAAAACCATTACTATGAAAGCACGCTAATCAGTTAAGTTGATTATGTGGAGAGAGAGAAAAAAAACTGTCTTTGAAAAAGATCAACCATAGAACGAAGCTGCAGCATTGACACCCCCTAGTGGTGATTTGAAGATAGTTCTGTCTGTAGCAGCTAAGCAGTAGATTTGGCGTCAGGTGCCATGACAAACTCAGTGCTGCTCGGTTTGAACGGCAGAAGCACAAAAATAAAGGGGGCATCTACTGCACGCCCCCCACCCTTGAAAATGGTACAAATTATCATGCAACAGTTTTCTTAAGTAAGTCTTTTTGGGCGTCTGCAGAAACCTCCACGATGCGATTGCCCTGATTAAGAAGTGCGCAGCGGATACAATTTGGGATGCATCGTTCATCCGATTTATTAATATATAATTATTAGTATGTCTATATTATTTTAGAAACGTTACTTGACGAATATTTTTCATTGAGATTGATTCCCCGTTTAAAATTTTGGTGACACTTCATATTTTTTAAGAGAGACAGACAATTTGACGCATGCAATTTGCAGAAATATGTTGTGCCGCTATAAAGTACACAGGCAGCATGACAAACATAAGTACTCACTGAAGCCACGACATACGCCCGGCTGGCCCCAGCGGTACCCCTAAGAAGAAGGCTTTTTTCACAACCCACGACCATCACGAGGGCAAAAAAAACTGAATAGCCTAGAATTTAGTTAATTACAAGGCACATATTTATTGGAGCAAGAGCTCTAACATAAAACTACCTTGTAATTATAAAGTATTATGGCTGTGAACAATGTACAAACAGGCACAGAAAGTAAAATACTCCAAAAATGCAAAGAACCTAAATATTTTTGTTTCCACCGATTCACTCTTGATGTGTTAGGAGTCACAGTTCAGTAGCCTATTCTTCAGTATCTGCATTTAAGACCACCAACTGCTCTTTCTCCTCCTTCGCTCGTCGGCTCAGAGTATTGGACTTGGTAAGTAATGTTGCCCTTTTGGTTCCAGCAGCACTCTCTGCTTCCTCTGCCATGTGCTCAGCATCCTTTTGTAAACTCTCACATACACTTTCCAGTGAGACTCTCTTCCTCTTGAGTTCCTCAAGTTTTCTTTTTTGCTTTTCGCTCATCTTTCACCTTTGGTCAGAGGCGCTTTGGTTGCTCCCCCACACACTCTGACATGGTCGCATATAAGCCTCTGTGCAACAACTGTTTCCTCTGATAAGTTGCAGGTCTCCACCTCTATTCGTTCCACTTCGGCTTGCCCATAGGACAGCAGCAGCAAGTTCTTGCAGAACATCCAGAGGTCAGGATAAGGCCCACTAACTTTTTGATGTAAAAAGACATCAACTTTGGATGGTGCTGAAGGAATGAAGGATATAAAATCCAAGCCTTTTGCCTCATTGTGCAGGTGATTATCAGACTGCTGGGATATTGCATCACCTGTAATTACATTAATTACAGTAGATTAGATGCAGATCAACAATGTCAATACACAGAATCACATGTAGAATAGGAAAGTGATTTATAACCCAATTTTCCTATGATACCATAAATGTGCAATCATTTTAATTTAATCTTGAGATATCTCTAGGCTCATCAAAGAAAATATAACTGGGCTGATGCTTCTTTTCAAACACCAAGAGTCGGTCTTCTAAATACTGCTAAAATCTACGTGTTAACACTATTCAGTTCAGGGACGGATTATGGGTTGTGTGGGCCCCTGGGTAAAACGTTCGCGAGGCCCCCCCCCCCCACCACCACCTGCACCACCACCACAACCACCACAAGTCAAGGGCCCTTGGCAGCCAAACACCCTCCCTATAGGGTCAGGGGACCTTGTAGGCAGAGGATCAAAGAATGTAGGCCCTCTAAAATAGACAAACGAAAATACATTGCTGATAAGCGTTGCAAATTGTTTTGGGCTTGGGGCCCACGGGCCCCCTGCACCCCAAGGGCCCCTGGGCAGCGGCCCCGCTAACCCGGTTTGTAATCCGTCCCTGATTCAGTTAGATGTGAAAAAAGAAAAGCATAATTTAAAAATAATATTCTGAACTATCCTATTCTTATCCTATGATTTACCAGCAGATATCCTGCCTGCCAACCGATTCTCCTGCGCAAACTTCTGCATGAGATTTCTCCTTTTCTGCTGGCAGTTATCTGGCTGGTGTGCATTTTGTTTGGGTCCAAGCACGTCATCTCATGTACAATCGAGTACTTCAGAGGGCATTTATCCAAGGCCTTTTTGCACATTTTTGAGAGCACAATCTGGCAATTTTTTTTAATCTGAAGGACACCAAGGTCACTTCCACTGCCTTTGGCTCCTGACTGTCTCTGACAAAAAGATGGTTTGTCAAATTTCCAGAATCTTTCTGCACACTCAGCCCAAGGTTAACACTACCTCAGCTGTACATATCAAACCAGCTAAACTCCATGTTATTCACATATTTTTTACTTCACAATTGTTTGATACATTTGTATGTAAAGATACCAGTGAATTCACAGAAGTCCCACCTTGATGACAGCCATTCCTATATCCACCTCCTTTGGACTGAGCCAGAGTTTTTGCCTGTACAACAGCTGTACATGTTGCTACACAACACTTAAACATTCTATTTCCTCAATGAACTATTTTTTTTGCAGCAAAAGCCATGAAGCAGCAATAAAATCTTTAAATATGCTTACCAATAAATATGGTTCTCCCATTTAAACACATGTAAAGATAAACCATGGATATTTAAAAATCATGGGTTCGTTAATGAGTTTAAATGTTATTGAATGGCTTACCTTAAACTTCTCCAGTAAGTCTTCAGCGGTGGAGTGGCTCATGTACTGTGATCCCAGAACCAGGACTGCACTCGAGAGCCATTCTCATAATTCACCCAATACCTGACATGCACATCCAGTTGTTTTCTTTTGATGGTCCTGTTCATACTTACGTCAAACATGACAACGAAGCTCCCTTTTAATATATGGAGCGAGTCCAAATCGCGCAAGAAAAGCGGTTTTATCTTTACCACAAGTGACCCTGCGAGTCAGGGAACATCACCCTGGAGACGGTGTGAATGTCATCATTGACGTATAGGAGTGATGTCGGCAAACCGTTTGCAAAGCCCATAGCACTTCTGCTTTCAGTGTGGGTTGAGGAGGATGTACTGAAGGCATTATTTGTCATGGGATCCGGAGACACTGCCAAAACGGGTGTAGGCCTATCTTTAGAGGTTGTACTTATCTCCACTGAATAAACATAAATCTGGGCTTATTCTATACTGAACAAAAATATAAACGCAACACTCTTGTTTCTGCTCCCATTTTTCATGAGATGGACTTAAAGACCTACAATTCATTCCAGATACACAATATTACCATTTCTCTCAAACATTTCTCACAAATCAGTCTAAATGTGTGATAGTGAGCACTTCTGCTTTGCTGAGATAATCCATCCCACCTCACAGGTGTGCCACATCAAGATGCTGATCTGACATCATGGTAGTGCACAGGTGTACCTTATACTGCCCACAATAAAAGGCCACCCTGGAATGTGCAGTTTTTTGCTTTATTGGGGGTCTGGGGACTCAGACCGGTCAGTATCTGGTGTGACCACCATTTGCCTCATGCAATGCAACACATCTTCTTCGCATAGAGTTTATCAGATTGTCAATTGTGGCCTGTGGAATGTTGGTCCACTCCTCTTCAATGGCTGTGCGAAGTTGTGTTGTTGGATATTAGTGGGAACTGGTACACGCTGTCGTATACGCCGGTCAAGCACATCCCAAACAAGAGCAGCTGACCTGAGAAATAAGAAATAAGCTAAGCTGGAAACCTGGACCCTCCGACCAAGAATGCGTGAAGTACCCTCAGAAGGTCTACTAGAAGATGTACGTAGAAGACTACTACAGATCAGCTGATCTACACCACAGCAACAGTGATCCTTGAGCTGGAGCCGGACCGTCTTTGAAGACTCCGTAAATCTCCGTATAATAATATATATCTACGGGAACGAGAAAGGAGAAAGCAGAGAACAAGAACAAGATTTGTAAATGTAAGATTTGAAGGACCCCCGGCATGAAAAATAGAATAGTTCTCGTCATTAGTGAACATGTGTCTCGTCATTGTGTATCATGGACAGTAAGAGGGGGATCAATAGAGTGTTGTTATTATAACGTCTAAAAAGTCTGTCGATAAATCAATAAGAAAATAAATGAAGTCGTTTTCGCGAACACGCGAACAGGGGCCGGACCGACTGTAGGGGGCGTGGCCAGAGACAGCCATAGCTGTCAAGTCTCCCGTTTTGGCCGGGAAACTACCGTATTTTACTTCTCTTTCCCGCCGTCCTCCCGTA
>NW_026043006.1:0-66200 GCF_023856365.1 Brienomyrus brachyistius | reverse complement strand
CCATGTGACATGGTGACGTAATGCAACGGGCGATAAAAAATATAACCATGATGCATTGCGTCAGGACCAGAATGCATTGCTTTAAGCTAGCGCTGTATGTGGGTGCATGAAGTGGAAAGCACCCAATAATAAACATAACATTTTTTTAAAAATGTTTTCTTCACCGGTGCAGTGAATTTAAATAAAGAGCTATGATGGTGCTGCAAATGGCTTTGCATAGTAGTTAGTAGTAGCATTAGCCGCTGTGTGCGGCATTAGCTTTCTACAGTCCTTACAGATGGTTCGTGTTTTGTCTGTCTCCCTTTCGCCATTTATATTTTCCGCCGGGCACCCGAAATGCTGACACACAAAAGATTCAAAAGTGTCTGGGGTATCTACTATAGTAATTTAGTCAGATGCCGACATATTTACAGCAGCTCATTTGCAGCGCATTCGTGAAACGGCTTTTCGCTCCAACGAGAAATCTCGTCATGTTGTAATATCGCGAGATCTCGTGACACGCGTTTCACTCCCACTTCTTAGTAACAGTCATGATTTGATAAAGTGACAACCTGCGTAATAATTGGTAATACATAGAGTTTGCTATTGTTCAGGCTAGCAGACTGTTATGGCTTGAGGTTAATGGTGCCTGTTACTTGTGAATTTTCACATTTGCAGGGATCTTCTGCCTCGTGAACGTGAAACGGGTAATTATGCTAAAAGAAGAAAAAAGCAGAACTGCAATGTGTGTAAGGCTGGTGCTGATTTTTCAGTCTGAACACAGTAAAATTTATACAAATTACCTGTATTCAAACTTGTATTCTTTATATAGTTTGGTTAATTACTATTTAAAAGTTTTATCTGCGCTCCATTGTATAACTTATATTGGAGACTTGTATGTACTTTTCGATTGGAAATGGTTAGCTGTATACAGGGGCGCCGCTAAGGGGGGGAAAGTTGGGACAATTCTAAGGGCCCACGCCCTTTAGGGGCCCCCAGAGATCTGAATGGGTGTGATAGGGGGGCCCAACCTCATATTTTGTCATAGGGCCCAAAATTGCTAGCGGCGCCCCTGGCTGTATATACTTTGAATATTTTTATGATTAATTTCTTTGTTTATTTAATTTGGCAACAGATCTGCACTTTTAGCAGTATTGCTGTCAATTTTTGTGAAAGTTGTTACTAAATAAAACAAAAGAAGCAGACTTGTGTAAATCCTATATTGGTCGTGTATTCTTCCTGTAGCGTAGTGACAGCTTTTTGTACGGAAGCCGTGAACGGCTGTGCTTGCAAATATATTTTCTTCTGAATAATTAGAAGGATAAGCATATTTTGTCGCCGCCGCGAGATAGTCATGCCATACACAGCTCTGCTCGTTTTTGTACTGTAACCGTGTTACTTAATTTGCGAATCCATGAATTTAACGTTGACATTAAGTCAACATTGACATTGACAACGTTGACATTAAGTGTTGCACCTATCTAGTGTTTTACCGTGAAGGGCATGTTATATCTTGTCTCTAAGTCGCACTATGGTCCAGGGGAATGCTATGTCATATTAGAACATGTGTCGATGATGTGGCAATATAAATATTTTAGAATACTGTCAGTTTTAGTTTCAGAAATCCATCATTTGAGAAAAAAGGCCAGTCACGACAAATATATATGGAATATAACAACAGAGGTTAGCTGTATTTGTTTAAGTGTAAAGATGCACATAGAAACATGCATGAGCTCATCTGAGAATAAACTGAATGCAATGAAGATTTGTGACTCCTGCTGGAAAATGCGAATAGTGGCAGGGTCTTCAAGCAGTACATTTGTCTGAGAGTCAGTTAATATTAGGAAAGGCACCGTTTTTTTTTCAATGGCGCTAATTATCAAGAAGGAAATGGAGTACCCCAGTACCTGGTTTACGGGCACTGGAAGCTCCAGTATCAGTCAGACTTTCATGTAAGTATATGTGTGTTTAATGACTTGTGCATGTTTCATCTTTACCAGGGGCAGAGGGGAAACTCAATAAATAGCCTTCTCTCACACTTCCAGGCCTGCAGAACTGAGCATGTCCCCTGGTTTTGTGCATATGTCTGTAGGCTTTGAGTTTTTCCTATGGGGGCTTCAATTTCCTCCCAGAGTACAAATACGTGCAGATCAGTTGCATTGGGGAGTCCATACTGTGATGCTGAGTGGGTGTAGGAGGAGATTGAGAGATGAAACTCCGGATGATTTACTCCCTCGGCTAACTAACCAGAACAGGATCGTACCAATACCAAAATGATAAGTTTATAAATGTTTTTCACTACCCTGATTCATTCAGTTATTTCTGTTTGTTAATTCCATCCCCCAAGCAAATACATAAATAAACAAACAAATATTCAGGGGGAATGTGTCATAGGTGATAGAATCAGTGGATGAATCTAAAGAAAAAAAGTAATGATTTCTTTCTCTCCAAAACACAATGCACAAAACTCTTAAGTTAGGTAAGACATTGAAATTTTATGACAGTAGCATGATGCAGAGGAACAACAGAAGGAAAAATCTAACTAAACCTGAGTCAACTAGGACTAATTACACTAAATTAAGTGGAACACACAAAATACCTAAAACAACTTAATAAACAAGCAAGAAATATTACATTTGATTAACTATACTGATGCCTGAGGGAAGTTCTTGTGCATAATGCAGCAAGTATATACAGCTGCAGAGACACTACACATAGTGCAAATAAATTAAAAAGTATACAGTACACACACTGATTCCTGAAAAATCTAAATACCATGGAATACTAATGAAATACTGATGATGATGATAATAATAGAAATAATAATGAATTAGTTTAGGGTATTATGCAATTGACATGTACAATTAAAAAAGAAATTGCACCAGACATTTCCTGTGGCAAAGAAGGGTTGCTTTGTGCCACATTACTCAAGTCAATTCACTTTATTTTGTATAGTACATTTTCATAGCCTTACATTGTCTCAAAGCACTTTACTTTGTCCCTGCCCAATTGTCCCAGTGAGCAAGATCTAGCCTGAAAAATTAGAAAGCGACATTGGCAAGGATAAACTCAGTCATAGTAAGAAACCTTTGGAGGAACCAGACTGAAAGGGGGAGCCCATCCTCCACAGGTCAGAAGTCACGTTAACAAAGTCCTGATTTATATGGTTTATATGGTTCAATTAGTTAAGTCCGGATGTAAATACAGAATAACTGGCAGCAGGGCACACAGGAAAGACGTAAACAGGCAGGAGGGCAGGCAGGAGGGTGGCACAGGCAGGACGTAATGGGCAGGAGGGCGGGCAGGCAGGGCAGCACAGGCAGCCAGAACTGTTTTGCCACTGCAGTTTGTTTTACAATTTCATCTGCATTTGTTCCCCCAAGGTATAACAGCAGCTAATTTATGAACATGCTGCTTTTCAGAAAAGAAGTTTAATTTCCAGGAGCATGACCAGTGCATACATTTAGTGTTGATGGTTCTTTGTAAAATGGATGTTCTGTACTTTTATTGATCTGTCCATCCATCCATCCATCCATCCATCCATCCATCCATCCATTCATCCATTTTCTAACTACTTCTGATGAAGTTCCGGGTTATGAGGTATCCTGAAGCCCAGGCAATATGGGACAAACACACACATGCACACACATAGGGTATACCTATCCTTATGGGGCCCGCTCATTGACTTCTATTGGATAAATGCTAACGCTAACTATGACAATCTTAACCCCCACCCTGCCCTAACCATAACCATAAGTAACCAAGCAAAATAAAAGAGGTTTTGCATTTTTAGTTTTTCCACAGCAGTCACAGATTTTTATAAAATAGAGTTTTCCTGGTTTTCAGTTTCGTGGTCCCCATAAGGGAAAAAAAAAACAGGTATTTATCACGCTATGGGGTAGGATAGGTATACCCGCTCGCACACACACACACAGACATGCACACAAATGGATAGATCACCACAGTTACTATGGATGTCGATCCTGCAATAATGAGACAGAACTATCATACTTAACAGGATCATATCCCTAGTTCTACATATGCATAATTATATTTAAAAAAGATCCCACGCACCTAGCACATGAGATGTTTGAACTTCTGCCCTCTGGTAAACGTTACCGCAGTATGCATTGCAGAACAACCAGATTTAATAAGAGCTTCTAACCCCAAAGCCATCAGAATACTAAATGCTAATGAACATACGTTTATGTGAAACCCTACTCTCTCTTACTCTCTGTGCACTTTATTACCACAACTGGTATTAAGTTTACTTTTTATTTATACAGTATAGTGCAATAATATAATCACGATTTGTGTGTGAGTGTGCCCTGTGATGGGCTGCCCCCCATCCTGGATTGTTCCCTGCCTCGTGCCCATTCCACATTCCGGGATAGGTTCCGGACCACCCGCGACCCAGTAGGATAAGCAGTTTGGAAAATGGATGGATGGATATAACTAACATAAGACAGACATTACACCTAACAAACAATAAACACGAAATAAAGGAGTGGATACAAAAAAAATGTAATGCAATGACCAGATTTAACACCTGGATTATGTCCCCCCTTAGTCTCCTTTGCTCGAGGCTAAACAGATTCAGCTCAGCTAACCTCTCCTCATTAAACATTCCTCTAAGACCAGGAATCATTCTCCCAGCCAAGCAAGCCTGAGTCCGGCTTCCACTCCCCCGATCCCCAGCAATGTTAACTTGGAAGGGCGTATTCTGTATGCACAACTGAGACAACCCAGGTGGAGCTTATCGGCTGGCAAAATTGCCTTCAGGTATCACCCACCCTAGTGAGAGTCCAAGCTAGGGCCGTTCTCAGAACTCACCCTAAACGAAGTCCTGCTCAAAAGTTGTAATGACCGCCTGAGGTACCTGTCAGCCTTGCCCGTAATGAGTCAGTGGGTGTAGCCGGGCTGACACGCTTTTGGGCATCCAATTGCTGAGAACTCCCCTTCGGTTCTGACAAACTGTACGATCACAAGCAGTGACAGCAGAGCCACAGACAAGCTCAACCAACAGAGAGCGAATGGTAAGCACCCAGCACCCGAAGGGCTCAACTGATCACATCCAAACGACTTCCTGATGGGATTGTGTACGTAACTGGTTTACTGTTGTTAATAGTGGTTGAACTTCTATGCAAGTCCCCTTGTTGGGGGAGATGGAATGAATGAAAGCATAAGGTGAAATAAAACCTAAAATAAATCAAAAAGGTTAAACGGGAATCAAACCAAATGAATTGTGTTTCTTATTCAATTGTAAACATCAATTAGTTATGCAACAATAACCTAATTGGATGTTAATGTATTGTGATCAAACTGATTTAGTCTGTGAAGTTGATTCCTGCTTTCAGGCAAGAACCTGTGTGTCCAATTATGCGTGTTGTATCACCGCAGTTGACCACCAGAGACCCAACTCAGATGTTGTTAACCTACTATGGCGGACCACTAGAGGTGCAATTTCAATGGAGTGGCACTGCTATGGCTTGCCACTAGAAGCGCAATTTCAAAATTGAGTGGTAGTTCTATGCCTGACCACTAGAAGCGCAATTTCGAAATGGAGTGGTAGTTCTATGCCTGACCACCGGGGGCGCAATATCGAAATGGAGTTGTAGTTCTATGCCTGACCACTGGAGGCGCGATTTTGAAATGGAGTGGTAGTTCTATGCCTGACCACTGGAGGCGCAATTTCGAACTGGAGTGGTAGTTCTATGCCTGACCACCGGGGGCGCAATATCGAAATGGAGTGGTACTTCTATGCCTGACCACCGGGGGCGCAATATCGAAATGGAGTGGTAGTTCTATGCCTGACCACCGGGGGCGCAATTTCGAAATGGAGTGGTAGTTCTATGCCTGACCACTAGAGGCACGATTTCGAAATGGAATAGTAGTTCTATGCCTGACCACTAGAGGCGCGATTTCGAAATGGAGTAGTAGTTCTATGGCTTGTCACTAGAAGCGCAATTTCAAAATTGAGTGGTAGTTCTATGCCTGACCACTAGAAGCGCAATTTCGAAATGGAGTGGTAGTTCTATGCCTGACCACCGGGGGCGCAATATCGAAATGGAGTGGTAGTTCTATGCCTGACCACTAGAGGCGCGATTTCGAAATGGAGTAGTACTTCTATGGCTTGCCACTAGAAGCGCAATTTCAAAATTGAGTGGTAGTTCTATGCCTGACCACTAGAAGCCCAATTTCGAAATGGAGTGGTAGTTCTATGCCTGACCACCGGGGGCGCAATATCGAAATGGAGTGGTAGTTCTATGCCTGACCACTAGAGGCGCGATTTCGAAATGGAGTGGTAGTTCTATGCCTGACCACTAGAGGCGCAATTTCGAACTGGAGTGGTAGTTCTATGCCTGACCACCGGGGGCGCAATATCGAAATGGAGTGGTAGTTCTATGCCTGACCACCGGGGGCGCAATATCAAAATGGAGTGGTAGTTCTATGCCTGGCCACTAGAGGCGCAATATCGAAATTGAGTGGTAGTTCTATGCCGGGCCACTAGAGGCGCAATTTCGAAATGGAGTGGTAGTTCTATGCCTGACCACTAGAGGCACGATTTCGAAATGGAATAGTAGTTCTATGCCTGACCACTAGAGGCGCGATTTCGAAATGGAGTAGTAGTTCTATGGCTTGTCACTAGAAGCGCAATTTCAAAATTGAGTGGTAGTTCTATGCCTGACCACTAGAAGCGCAATTTCGAAATGAAGTGGTAGTTCTATGCCTGACCACCGGGGGCGCAATATCGAAATGGAGTGGTAGTTCTATGCCTGACCACTAGAGGCGCGATTTCGAAATGGAGTAGTACTTCTATGGCTTGCCACTAGAAGCGCAATTTCAAAATTGAGTGGTAGTTCTATGCCTGACCACTAGAAGCCCAATTTCGAAATGGAGTGGTAGTTCTATGCCTGACCACCGGGGGCGCAATATCGAAATGGAGTGGTAGTTCTATGCCTGACCACTAGAAGCGCGATTTCGAAATGGAGTGGTAGTTCTATGCCTGACCACTAGAGGCGCAATTTCGAACTGGAGTGGTAGTTCTATGCCTGACCACCGGGGGCGCAATATCGAAATGGAGTGGTAGTTCTATGCCTGACCACCAGGGGCGCAATATCAAAATGGAGTGGTAGTTCTATGCCTGGCCACTAGAGGCGCAATATCGAAATTGAGTGGTAGTTCTATGCCTGGCCACTAGAGGCGCAATTTCGAAATGGAGTGGTAGTTCTATGCCTGACCACTAGAGGTAACCAAAGATATAGCTAGGCGGTTGCCGACGCTAGATGAGTGACACACACATTTAATGCATGCGCATGCTGCTTGTGGCCTTCTTCTGTGCCTTGCACAGTATAAAACCCCTTAAAACAATTACTGAAGCGAGACGGCGCACGCGTTACGGCGACAGATTTAAATTGTGAGTGCACTATATCTCGTCGCAAATGGTGCTTAACCACGGCGGGTCTCAAGCACAGGAGACTCCCAATTTCTAAATGACACACACTTGGCTCACAGCGCAAAGTTGTGTTAAACTTGCTTTGTCTAAAGCAGGCACACACATACGAGTATGATCCTGATAGGTAACTAAGCTATCGGTCTTATGTCCAAGCGCAACATAATTTAGGTTAGAACCTCATAACAAGTATTCCCGTTCGCTAATAGAGAGATCTCTCCCAGGATATATAGAAACGGAGACACTCGTCCGAATTGAACCTGGAAACAAAGCGCTACATCTGAGAATCTCGTCAGACATAGGGTTAAAGTTTACTGCAGTTTAATACGAAAGAACTACAATGAAATCACCGAAAATAAAACAAAATAATATAACTACTAATAATAGAAATAAAAATAACTATAATAAGCCCATATGATCCCGCTTAAATGCCTTCAGATTGCCATGAGTGCGACTTTTGCAACCAGTTGACAGTAGCGCTTCTTCACTGCACGTTCGGTCATAAAAAGTTTAAATTGTGTGCTCAGAATAAGTTTAAACCTTGTGCCTTGTGATTATTAACCAATTTTTATGCTGAATGGTCGGCTCAAACTCAATTGCGAAACACCGTGAGTCTGTTAATGTGTGACTTAAATGGAACTCATTAATAACCAGTATCACGTAATAACCTGGGTTAGAATAGAAGGCTTGTCCAACGAGCTGCGTCACCAGGTAATGTAAACGATCGGTAGCGAAGCTCCCCTCACGGCCAATGAGAGAGAGTCTCGCGATATTTCAGGCGAATTTGAGGTTTCAGAGCGTAGATCGCACAGGCAGGGATTCTTGTGAGCACTCAATGAACGGAGGCTGAAGTTGTGTAAAAGACATGCATTTATTCCTATAACTAACATAAGACAGACATTACACCTAACAAACAATAAACACGAAATAACGGAGTGGACACAAACAATGTAATCATGAAAATGCAATGACCAGATTTAAAATGAGTAACCTTAAAAGGGAAAATACTGTTCTGCAAAGCAAGCAATTTGTGGAAATACTGTCCTAAAGTAATATAGCAGGTGAATAGGAGTTTAGGTTGTTATAAATGAAAGGAAGTTTGTTTACTTGGTTGCAGAGTGGGGGGGGGGGGGGGTCTTGGCAGTTGGTTGCGGAGGCTGATGAGCTGATGGGTGATGGCACTCAGGGAGGCGCGGTGTTTGCAGCGGTTGTTGGAGTGGAGCCCCTCTGATTCCCTCTCCTGGTGAAGCTTGGGCTTGGTTGCAGTTCTCTGTCCAGCTGGGTCTTCACTGATAGGCTTCAGGAGGGCTTCTTGTGGGCTTCTCTTCTCTTGGGCTGATGTTCTCTGCCTCTCTTCGTGCTGATGGTCTTTTGTTTTCTCCTCCCTTCTGTTTCTCCTCTCCTGGCTTTGTTCTGAGGTGCCAGGTTTTATAGTGTAAAGTTCGTGAATAGGAGTGACCAGGAATTCGACTCCTGGACCAATGGCTGACCATCCATTTGGCGGGCTTTCGGAAGGGGGTCTGTATCAGTCCTTTTGAGATTTATGACCAGAGTGATTTCCCTTGTATTGATGATTTTCGTTAGGCTGGTGTAACTTTTGATATATTCACTTTCGTGGTAACCACTGACCAGATTTGGAAACTGGAGTGATTTTCCATCGGTTTGATACCAAACATGCCATAGCAGCCTAGCGGTTCACACCTCATACCATCTGTAATGATTAATTAATGATTACTTATATTATGTCGTTATGTTATATTACTCACACCTTATTTTATGCCTCACAATCTATATAATTGTAAATATACTGTGTAGCTGCTGGCGCGTTCCAAACTAAATCTCATTGTACTTACAATGTCAATAAAAACATCCATCCATCCATCTAGGCAGGCCAGTGTCGCCTCCATCCTTCCTGAAGTCAGTGATTCCTTTGTCTTTGTGCTGTTTGGTGCCAAATTGTTTGCTGAACTCCAACCTATCAGTTTCTGGACCTCATCTCTGTAAGCTGACTCATAAGAACCAAAGAGATTTACAAATGAGAGGAGGCCATTCGGCCCATCAAGCTCCTTTGAGGAGAACTTAGCTAATAGCTCAAAAATCTTATCTAGCTCTGATTTAAAAGAACCCAGGGTTTTAGCTTGTGTTACAATAACAGGAAGACTATTCCATACTCTAACTACACGCTGTGTACAGAAATGCTTCATCAAATTCGTTTTAAAATGTTCTCCAGCTAATTTCCACTTATGGCCACGAGTTCTGGTATTTAAACTAACATTGAAATAGCCATTTGGCTGAACAGCATCCAGACCTGTTAGAATCTTAAACACCTGGATTATGTCCCCCCTTAGTCTCCTTTGCTCGAGGCTAAACAGATTCAGCTCAGCTAACCTCTCCTCATTAGACATTCCTCTAAGACCAGGAATCATTCTCGTTGCCCTACGTTGCACCTTTTCCAAGGCAGCAATGTCCTTCTTAAGGTATGGTAACCAAACCCGCACACAATATTCTAGGTGGGGTCTTACCAAGGAATTATATTATCGTAGCATCACTTGCCTTGTCTTAAACTCCACACACCTAGAGATGCAATGTGCCTTCTCGCGTGGTGTTCCTGCAGAGGGAGTCTGTGAGTGCTGGAGATTGGGGGAGGGGGCAGTGTGGCTATGTCTGCTCTGTGTTCCTCCAGACGAGCAAAGAAGCTGTTTAGCTCCTTTGCTAAAAGGGCGTTGCTGTTAACAGTGACGGTGTTGTTGCCTTTGAAGTTTGTAATGTGTTGTATTCCCTGCCACACCCACTGTGGGTTGTTGTATGTGAAGTAGACCTCTATTTTCTGTTTCTCTGCCTGCCTGGCAACCTTGATGCCCCTATTCAGGTTAGCTCTGGCTGCACTCTGTGTTCTTGACTGCGCTGTCTTGTCCTGTAGTATTGTATTGTTGCTCTTGTGTTTATCTTGCACTTTCTCCCTCTGTTTGTGCTCCTTTCACTCTGTATAGTTCTATCTTGCCCGCACTTGTGTCATCTTGTGTTGTTTCTGTTTTTCTTCTTTGTGTTGCACCGTGGTCCAGGAGGAACAATGTTTCCTTTCACTGTGTACTGTGTATATTGCTGAAATAACAATAAACCCACTTGACCACCTGCCTCAATTCATCCTGAAGAGTTTTCCAATGTTGTTCAAAGGTCTGTTTGTTTCGAGTGAAGGACACGCCCCTGGACGTGCTGGATAAGGGGACCACAGATCAGTGTCCTCAGTCCTGCTTCTCCCTTCAAAGCTGAGAGGAAGATGACCCGCCTGCTGCTTCTGGTTTTGGCTTATGGAGCTCTGCTTATCTCCACAGAGGCCCAGCAAGATTACCACAGTCTCCCTGCACTCACAAGACGGCCATTAAACTCGCAGTCGAAAATGCTCATCAAGGAACCCGTCAGCACATGAATTTCTATAACATCCAGGGCCGTCCGAAGGTAACTGCTGAGAAAGTGTTTACAAAAGTGTGAAACTTTCATCATCTGCAAGCTGAACTAATGAGTATCACATTGATTTTGATGTTTTAATTTCAATGCATATGATGCTTAATGTCTCTTCACAATGAAAGTGATGGTTGTATATCTCAGCCCTGGTCAATTTTACCTTCTCACAGTTTCTCTCTGAATCTGCTGCAGTCAAGTCTGTGACAGTTTGCCATTTTTTGGGTGATTATTGTTTGTTATATTGCCTTTAAAACAGTTGTAGGCAATTTTGTATATAACGTGTTTATGTGATTTAGATCAGCAGTGAATACATTGACATTGAGATTCTCTTGAGAGCAACAAAATGTCCAAAGTCAACTGCAACAGACCATCGGGCTGACTGTATTTTCATGGACAAGAGGGTAAGTAAAGAGTCACTGTGACTGTGAGCATTGGACATATCAGTTAGCAAATTAATTTAGGTTCATGTTAACTTTTTTGATGCCCTGCGGGGGAAAGTTAGCCAACAATAAAGTAACAAATACATAGGTGGCCTCAAAGAGCCAGTTCCTTCACCTTATTCTCAAATTTTAGTAGGTTTACAGGCTTAAAGGCTGGATTACCAGGCAGAAGCAAATGCTAATCATCTGAGGGGTGACCTGTAGATTATGCTTCGAGCTATGAACCCTAGCTGGCCTTATTTAAAGACCTGTGGGCTGTACTACAAAGCGGGTTTTACATACCCAGAGTTAACTCAATCGAGCCAGGTTAACTAAAACTCATTGTTGAAATCAGCCTTAAATGGCAGTGTGGTGTTTTGTGGTGAAAGGGCAGGACTTAACTCTTGTTTTAATTAGAAAGCCAGTAATTAAACCTGGTCAGAGCAGGGTAGATGTGCAGTGTGAATTACCCTTTAAATTTACCTCTTTAAATAGTGAACTACAGGACCACTTAGCTTGATCGGAGGACAGTATTTTAATACAGAGCAGTGTTCAGTTAAACGGGATTTGTTGTTCATACTTTTAGATGAACTTGCTTTGTATAATATAGCCTTATGGTGACCCTGCTTTGGAAGCTCTTTCCTCTAAAATTGTTCTGTGTCATTAAACCCTGCACTCCAGCAGCTCTGCCTTAAATCATTAGATATATCTTTACTACACCTTCTCTCACTGTATTTATTGCCCACCACTCTTTAAATACTGTTTTTGTGTGTCTGTGTGTTTTTGCAGCCATTCATTAACTGTAGAGTTTGCAGCAGACGGTCTGGTAATGATCTTACACATCCATCAAATGACTGTGTACCAAACAAGAAAGTGGATGAAGTAAGTGTAGAGAGTCTTAGCATTATGGAAATGTAACAGGTGTGTGAATTGTGTCTAAACATGTGGTTAAACTTTGATTGTGTTTGTACATGCAAAAATTTGATCAGAGTACTGTTTATTAATGACAATGTTACTTTTAATCTGAACAACAGTGGCAGCACCAAGGAAAAGCTTGGGGGGGGGGGGCTCTAGCTCCTCCTCCAATGACCATAGTACCCCCACAGCACCCCCAAAATATTGGTTTCATTTTTTCTTTAACTATCTGTAAAATCTGTATATTGTGTAAGACATTTTTGCGGTTTTTACAGCATACTTGTAGTGTATTTTTTCTTCAAAGTACACATAGAGGCTCTGTGAGCTAGACGTTAGAATTTCATATTTTATCCTATTTTATCCATGCTGTAGCTTATCGTGCTGTGTGCTTCTATACACCATCTACATAAGCTGAAAAGCTAAAGCACCCGGTCTAAATAATCTCACTCCCCTATAGCACCTGTAGCATTAAGTCACTGGCGCTGCCACTGCTGAATAAACGACTCCAATCTGACTAAACCGCTTAACTTTTCCTCCCCATGTTACATTTCAGGACAAACGACGTAATATGTGTCCTTCTGATAAACCTCTTCTCAGACCTAAAACTGCCTTGGCTTCCAAGGACACTAAAGAAGCTGAAGGAGACCGTCTGACTGTTTCTGATGGCTGATGGTCCTGCAATGTGGACCAGAGGAGGAAACTGGGAGGGAAAATGCTTTGCTTTATATCATGCCCACCCAAAGCCCCCAGTGAGTAAGCCATAGGCGCCGATAGGATGGAAAAACTCCCAAGAAGGAAGAAACCTTGGGAGGGACCAAACTCAAAGGGGGAGCCCATCCTCCTGGGGCCGGCAAAGTGTAGGTGCAGGATCACAAAAAAACTTGACGAGAGAAACGAGAGAATTCGACTGTCCCTCACAAAAACTGTAAAGTTTTAGTGGCTAAATTGCTTTTTCTATGCCTTTTCAAACAGGAGGAGATTTGTTTGGCTATACGTAGAAATTTTCTATACAATTTAGACAGCACAGAATCATTAACCTACTTTAATGCATTTATTAATACAACCACATATTTCACACATTTTGACATCAGTCATGCAGTGAAGATACAGTCTCTTTATTTCTTGACGCCAACCCTCCCCATTAATCCGGGCTTGGGACCGACACCTAGTTGAGCTGGCTTTCTCCCTTAAGTGGCTGGGTTAGGCTAAACTATGCACATATTTATGAAGACTACTATAAATTTATAAAGACCTCCCTAAATATGTAGTCTAACAAAACGCAGTTTAAAGAAGGTAGCCTACCTGGTAAACAAAGAAATTAAAAGGCCCACAGCATATAATCGGGCTATATCCAAGCAGTTTTTAAGAACGTAACCTACATGGCGAAATTGAATTACTTTCTGGACCAACAAACGCAACCAGACATGAACATTATGCACCTTCCTAGTCTTGATGTATGTCGTCATACAGATGAGGACGTTAAGGCAGCCTTTAGGTCCGACCCATCATGCACTGCAGTTTTTTGCAAATTCCTCAGATGGAAAACCATTAAATACCTCTTCTATTACCTTATATTACCTTATATTCATGTAATAAATATACAAATATCAATTAGTTGGAAATCAGCCAGACAGACGTAATTACTACAAATGGTTTCCACTGTATTTGTGACTCTGAGTGCCGCAGGCTTGGATGCAGTGCCGCACCATTTTGGGCATGCACTGGCATGCACTGGCCAATCATGTAGCACTTCTCTCATAAATATTAATGAGACATCACCTACCACCCTGCAAAAAAGAAATTTGCCGCTCGTCCCCCTGCACATGAACCAACATGGCTGTCTCAACCAGCGGAGCTCCGGAGCCTCTGGAGAAACACGCGGCAAAAAAGGCTCGCATACGGTCTTCCAGAGTTTGGGAATACTTCAGTCATGACACCTTTTCTGCGCCTCTACTGTAGCTGGCGTTAATGACGCTGTTTCAGCCATTTTATATTTTCTGTTTACTTATTCTGTCATGTAAGACTGAGACAAATTATCGTTTACGACTATTCTTACACACTGTAGCCTGACTTGCTGACTTAAGTAAGCTTAACTATAAGCTACCTTTGCTAGTGTTTGTGAATAACATGTTTCTCTAGTTATGAAATTATTCCATGTTTTAGCATCTGTTTCAACATTAAAGTCAAATTGGTATATTGAAATATGTAAAAACTATTGAACTATTAGCTTAAGTCTAACATAGAAAATCCTACTGAATCTCTTAAGATTTTCCTTTTTTGTTAATGCACTAATGTTTAAGAAGTGTCTTAAATTGAATTTCAGATTTGTGTGTGGGTGGGAGTGGGTGAATTGTATTAAATTCATACATTCATTCTTTTGGCTCAGACATTACTGACCTAAAACAAATTGAGGCATTGGGTAAGTGCTTAAATTAGCTACTAAATGGCAAAAAATATTCTAAATATCACATTTTCCATTCTTCGGTATAATTTTAATGAATCACCTATGCTGCCAAACATTAACGCATAGATTGTCACAACACTCTATGTTTTAGTTCTTCTTTATGTGTATAGGACGGTGTGATGGTTCTGGTGGTGGGTGTGGCCGACGCTGCTCGCGATGTTTGGCTATGCTGCAGTCCCAGGGACCAAGTTGGAACACATTTCCACCTTCAAGCTTAGGTGGAAAAACGGCACCGAGACCCAGCAGCAGGACAACTTCTTGTCCAGACAACCAGCCCTGCTTCATCATTGAAGTAAGCCCTGTGAACAGGAGCGAGATGTACTTCTGCAGTGGATGTTATAGCGGAAAGAACATCCCCATCCTCACGTCTGCCGGAGTGCCCCCTCAAGTGGGTGTGTGACTTAACTCGATGGATGAATTGGACAGAATGTACTGTTACTAGAGGTCGACCGATATGGGTTTTTCAAGTCAAGGGTCAGGCGATGGCCGATATATGCTGCTGATTTTTTTTGGCCGATAATTGGACGTTTTCCCCTCTATTTGCATGGTAAAATATCACACTAATAATAACAAACGATACACAAAATTTCTCAATTTAGCATTTATTGAATACTCAACTTGGAAACAATAACACATTTATAAACAATAAAAATAGCAGCATCAGAATCTCTGTTAGTGCACAATATAGCAGCAAACTCCTCATGTTTGACGGAAGGAAATTTGTAAACAATACAAAAAGGAATAAGCATGTTATCTTTAGTTGTAATCCCACTTCCAGTCCCTGAGTCTTACTCACCACACTCATACTTCACAGCAAACAGACAGCAGTTAATTAACCAGAAGAGAAAAATGCAAAAACACAACAGAACTTGTAAATAATAACAAACTAATAGACAATAAAAATAGCAGCATCAGAATCTCTATTAGTGCCAAATATAGCAGCAAACTCCTCATGTCTGACGGAAGGAAAATTTGTAAATACACAAAGGAATGAGCACATCTTCAGTTTTAATCCCATTTCCAGTCCCTGAGTCTTCCTCATCCCACAAGCAGGCAAGGCATGTCACCCCGGTTGTGTGACACTTATTTTATATAATAAAATAAGTGCCCCCTGCGGCCCCAGAGCCCGAGCAGCCGTCTCCGCTGCCTGCAGCTACCGCGCCCACGTCCGAGGCGCTTTCCCTGCCTGCAGCTCCCGGGCAGGCGCCCCCTCTGCAGCCTGCAGCTCCAGTCCCTGGCCCCACTCCAGTCCCTTCTCCCCCTGTGACTCTGGTACCCTCACCCCGACGAGCCCGACCCCGGCCGCAGGTCCTTATGTCTGTGTCCCATAAGGGGAGAGGACACAGACGCACGGCTGGGGTCCCACCCGCCCAGCCCCCTGGCTCGCCCTCCCTCGCCGGCGCTAGGGCTTGGTCGGCACCTGCGGGTCCTGGCCCTCCGGGTCGGCTGTCGTCTGCGGGTCCCCCTCCGCGGCCTCGTCGCCCTGCCTCGGTCCCTCCTCCGGCGTCTTATCGGTTGCCTGCGGGCCCCCCGACGGCGGCTCCTCATTCGCCTGCTGGTCCTCCCGCTCTGGCGTGTCGGAGGACGTCGCCGTCTGCTGCGGCTCCCCCTCTCTCCTTGCCCTCGCCAGGGTCCCTTCCAGCTCCTTCGTCCCCTTCCCTGGTCTCCCCTCCGACTCCCTCCTTCGTCCCTGCGTCTGTCCCTCACCCCGTCTCCTCGGCCCCTCCGGCTCCGGCCTCCCGGCCGCCTGCAGCCCTTCCGGCTGCCTCCCGTTGCCCGCTGGGTCTCCCTCGGGCTCCTCTTGGTTCCCCCTCCTTCTCTCCCTGGCCTCCCGTCTTTGTCCCTCCTGCCTCTGCTCCCCCTCGCTTTGTTCCTCCTGTCTCTGTCCCTCCTCTCTTTGTCCCTCGTCCCTCTGGCTTCTGCTCCTCTTTCCCCGATGTTCCCTTCGTTCACTCCCGGTCCTTTTGTCCTGCCTGTTCCCTCCGTGTCCCCCTTTCTGATCTGTTTCTCTGCCTTTCCTGTCTTATGTCAAGTCTTGTCCTGGCTCCTTCCCCTGTGCCAGTTCTGTCTGTCCGTTCTGTTCCCTGTCCCTCATTAATGAGGTTTTATATAGATATACATATATGCCCGGCTTGTCCGCTCCTCGTGTGTGCCACGCCCCCTGATTACCCACGTGTGCTTCCCTGATCGTCTCCTGCTTTGCCCGATTACTTTGATTAGTCATGACCTATTTTAAGTCCTGGTCTTACCTGTTTGCCCTGTCCGTCATTGTAGTTTGTCAATGCCTGCGTTCCGTCCTGCTCTACCCGCTCCGTTTCCCCGATTAAAGACCCGTTTTCACAAACACAAAAAAAACTATATGTATACATATACATACACTGAACAAAAATATAAACGCAACACTTTTGTTTTTGCTCCCATTTTTCATGAGATGGACTTAAAGATCTACAATTCATTCCAGATACACAATATTACCATTTCTCTCAAACATTTCTCACAAATCAGTCTAAATGTGTGATAGTGAGCACTTCTGCTTTGCTGAGATAATCCATCCCACCTCACAGGTGTGCCACATCAAGATGCTGATCTGACATCATGGGTAGTGCACAGGTGTACCTTATACTGCCCACAATAAAAGGCCACCCTGGAATGTGCAGTTTTGTCTCACAGCAAAATGCCACAGATGCCACAAGCATTGAGGGAGCGTGCAATTGGCATGCTGACAGCAGGAATGTCAACCAGATCTGTTGCTCGTGCATTGAATGTTCATTTCTCAACCATAAGCCGTCTCCAAAGGCGTTTCAGAGAATATGGCAGTACATCCAACCGGCCTCACAACCGCAGACCACGTGTAACCACACCAGCCCAGGACCTCCACATCCAGCAGGTTCACCTCCAAGATCGTCTGAGACCAGCCACTCAGACAGATGATGCACGGCCCCATGTTGCAAGGATCTGTACACAGTTCTTGGAAGCTGAAAATGTCCCAGTTCTTGCATGGCCAGCATACTCACCGGACATGTCACCCGTTGAGCATGTTTGGGATGTGCTTGACCGGCGTATACGACAGCGTGTACCAGTTCCCACTAATATCCAACAACTTCGCACAGCCATTGAAGAGGAGTGGACCAACATTCCACAGGCCACAATTGACAATCTGATAAACTCTATGCGAAGAAGATGTGTTGCATTGTATGAGGCAAATGGTGGTCACACCAGATACTGACCGGTTCTGAGTCCCCAGACCCCCAATAAAGCAAAAAACTGCACATTCCAGGGTGGCCTTTTATTGTGGGCAGTATAAGGTACACCTGTGCACTACCCATGATGTCAGATCAGCATCTTGATGTGGCACACCTGTGAGGTGGGATGGATTATCTCAGCAAAGCAGAAGTGCTCACTATCACACATTTAGACTGATTTGTGAGAAATGTTTGAGAGAAATGGTAATATTGTGTATCTGGAATGAATTGTAGGTCTTTAAGTCCATCTCATGAAAAATGGGAGCAGAAACAAGAGTGTTGCGTTTATATTTTTGTTCAGTATATATATTTATGGGTGTATCGAGACTAGATGGTCAGTATGGATAACTAAGGTGCACTAAAACTGGGTGAGCAGGCAAGGCATGTCACCCAGGTTGTGTGACAATTATTTTATATAAATGTATATATGTATATATATATTCCATCCACCATCCCTCCTTTACGGAGAACTGCGTTATTTTTATTGTCCATTACGAAAAAAATAAAAAAACTATATATATATATATATATATATATACATATATATTTATGGGTGTATCGAGACTAGATGGTCATTATGGATAACTAAGGTGCACTAAAACTGGGTGAGCAGGCAAGGCATGTCACCCAGGTTGTGTGACAATTATTTTATATAAATGTATATATATATATATATATTCCATCCACCATCCCTCCTTTACGGAGAACTGCGTTATTTTTCTTTTCTATTGCTAATAAAAAAACTATATATATGTACATATATATATATATATATATATGGGTGTATCGAGACTAGATGGTCAGTATGGATAACTAAGGTGCACTAAAATTGGGTGAGCAGGCAAGGCATGTCACCCAGGTTGTGTGACAATTATTTTATATATATGTATATATATATTCCATCCACTATCCCTCCTTTATGGAGAACTGCGTTATTTTTATTGTCTATTGCAAAAAAAAACACAAAAAAACTATATATATATATATATATATACACATATATATTTATGGGTGTATCGAGACTAGTTGGTCATTATGGATAACTAAGGTGCACTAAAATTGGGTGAGCAGGCAAGGCATGTCACCCCAGTTGTGTGACAATTATTTTATATAAATGTATATATATATTCCCTCCACCACCCCTCCTTTACGGAGGACTGCTTTATTTTTAATATCCATTGCGAAAAAAAAACACAAGAAAAAGAAAAAATATCTATATATATACATATATATATATATATATATATATATATATGGGTGTGTCGAGACTAGATGGTCAGTATGGATAACTGAGGTGCACTAAAATTGGGTGAGCAGGCAAGCTTGGCATGTCACCCAGGTTGTGTGACAATTATTTTATATATATGCATATACATATTCCATCCACCATCCCTCCTTTATGGAGAACTGCGTTATTTTTATTGTCTATTGCAAAAAAAAAACAGAAAAACTATATATATATATATATATATATATATATATATATATATATATATATATATATATATATATATACATATATATTCATGGGTGTATCGAGACTAGATGGTCATTATGGATAACTAAAGTGCACTAAAATTGGGTGAGCAGGCAAGGCATGTCACCCAGGTTGTGTGACAATTATTTTATATAAATGTATATATATATATATATATTCCATCCACCATCCCTCCTTTACGGAGAACTGCGTTATTTTTCTTTTCTATTGCTAATAAAAAAACTATATATATATACATATATATTTATGGGTGTATCGAGACTAGATGGTCATTATGAATAACTAAGGTGCACTAAAATTGGGTGAGCAGGCAAGGCATGTCACCCCGGTTGTGTGACAATTATTTTATATATATATTCCATCCACCATCCCTCCTTTACGGAGGACTGCTTTATTTTTAATATCCATTGCGAAAAAAAAACACAAGAAAAAGAAAAAATATCTATATATATATACATATATATATATATATATATATATATATATATATATATATATATATATATGGGTGTGTCGAGACTAGATGGTCAGTATGGATAACTAAAGTGCACTAAAATTGGGTGAGCAGGCAAGGCATGTCACCCAGGTTGTGTGACAATTATTTTATATAAATGTATATATATATATATATATATATATATATATATATATATATATATATATATATATATATATATATATATATATATTCCATCCACCATCCCTCCTTTACGGAGAACTGCGTTATTTTTCTTTTCTATTGCTAATAAAAAAAACTATATATATGTACATATATATATATATATGTGGGTGTATCGAGACTAGTTGGTCATTATGGATAACTAAGTTGCACTAAAATTGGGTGAGCAGGCAAGGCATGTCACCCAGGTTGTGTGACAATTATTTTATATATATATGTATATATATATTCCCTCCACCACCCCTCCTTTACGGAGGACTGCTTTATTTTTAATATCCATTGCGAAAAAAAAACACAAGAAAAAGAAAAAATATCTATATATATATATATATATATATATATATATATATATATATATATGGGTGTGTCGAGACTAGATGATCAGTATGGATAACTAAAGTGCACTAAAATTGGGTGAGCAGGCAAGGCATGTCACCCAGGTTGTGTGACAATTATTTTATATAAATGTATATATATATATATATATATATATATATATATATATATATATATATATATATATATATTCCATCCACCATCCCTCCTTTACGGAGAACTGCGTTATTTTTCTTTTCTATTGCTAATAAAAAAACTATATATATGTACATATATATATATATATATGGGTGTATCGAGACTAGTTGGTCATTATGGATAACTAAGTTGCACTAAAATTGGGTGAGCAGGCAAGGCATGTCACCCAGGTTGTGTGACAATTATTTTATATATATATGTATATATATATTCCCTCCACCACCCCTCCTTTACGGAGGACTGCTTTATTTTTAATATCCATTGCGAAAAAAAAACACAAGAAAAAGAAAAAATATCTATATATATACATATATATATATATATATATATATATATATATATATATATGGGTGTGTCGAGACTAGATGGTCAGTATGGATAACTAAGGTGCACTAAAATTGGGTGAGCAGGCAAGGCATGTCACCCAGGTTGTGTGACAATTATTTTATATATATGCATATACATATTCCATCCACCATCCCTCCTTTACGGAGAACTGCGTTATTTTTATTGTCTATTGCAAAAAAAAAAACAGAAAAACTATATATATATATATATATATATATATATATATATATATATATATACATATATATTCATGGGTGTATCGAGACTAGATGGTCATTATGGATAACTAAAGTGCACTAAAATTGGGTGAGCAGGCAAGGCATGTCACCCAGGTTGTGTGACAATTATTTTATATAAATGTATATATATATATATATATTCCATCCACCATCCCTCCTTTACGGAGAACTGCGTTATTTTTCTTTTCTATTGCTAATAAAAAAACTATATATATATATGTACATATATATATATATATATGGGTGTATCGAGACTAGTTGGTCATTATGGATAACTAAGTTGCACTAAAATTGGGTGAGCAGGCAAGGCATGTCACCCAAGTTGTGTGACAATTATTTTATATATATGTATATATATATTCCATCCACCATCCCTCCTTTATGGAGAACTGCGTTATTTTTATTGTCTATTGCAAAAAAAAAACAAAAAAAACTATATATATATACATATATATTTATGGGTGTATCGAGACTAGATGGTCATTATGAATAACTAAGGTGCACTAAAACTGGGTGAGCAGGCAAGGCATGTCACCCAGGTTGTGTGACAATTATTTTATATATATGTATATATATATTCCATCCACCATCCCTCCTTTATGGAGAACTGCGTTATTTTTATTGTCTATTGCAAAAAAAAAAACAAAAAAAACTATATATATATATACATATATATATATGGGTGTATCGAGACTAGAAGGTCATTATGCATAACTAAAGCAGAAAAACTCCACCACCCCTCCTCTACGGAGGACTGCTTTATTTTTATTTCCATTGCAAAAATAAAAAATTTTAAAACACAAAAAAAAAAAAAAACGAAAATAATAATAATAAAAATAATTTTGAATGTGTATTCAAATAAGTTTGAATGTGTGTGAACTATATATAAATATATATATACACATGCATATACAGAAATATATACACACACACACATATATATATATACACACACACACACAGACACACACTCACATAAACACATACACACACTGTGTACAGTCTTATGCAAAGGTTTGGCACCCCTTGACAAATAACATCTTTTCAATTACAAAAGCAACAATATCAGTTAATACAGTCTCTTTAGGAACTGGGGGAAAAATACACAATATTTTCAGCAAACATTGATGAATAGTTACTTTTTATGCCATAAATTGAACAAAATTACAAAATAAAAACATTATTATGGCACTCTGCAAAAGTTTGGGCACCCTACGTAATCAGTACTTAGTAACACCTCCTCTGCCAGATATCACAGCTTACAAGCGCTTCTTATAGCCAGCTGAAAGGCTTTCAGTTCTTGTACTTGGGATTTTCTCACATTCTTCCTTGCAAAAGGCTTCTAGTTCTGTAATATTCTAATATATCAAGGGCTGTATTGTCAAATAGGAGATCGGCAGCATTCTCCCACCTGAGAAAACTGTACTACAATGCCCTTGATAGTGTGTAGAAACACACTCGTCAGCTCTAGTCCTCCTGTAACAACGCAAAAGGACTGGCAACCCTCAGGTATTTATGCGTGCGATTGTATGATAAATTCACCCTGACAGTCTCACACTTCTCTTGGTACCAACAGGTCTCATGGAATATATAAAAGGCAACTGCAACAATTATACTCGGCACTAAACATCGAGGCACGGAAATGCAGCAGAGCTTGTGTATTTCTCAGGATGCATTCTAGTAAAATGCCCGGAAAATGAGCTAAAGACATATTTCAAGGGGCACTATATAAAACCGATGGAAATTTTACTGATTAAATAAAAGGAAAAGCATCGTTTGAAAAATCACAAATGTTTCTAAGATTCAATGCATCGCTTTTTGACCACATCATAGCGATGAACACATCATTGTTCCTGACAATGTCCTAATACAGAAATAAAACTTTATGTTGGTAAACTCAAAAAGCCTTCAGCTGTCACACTGGCTAACGATCTCAAACGATTATAAAGCAGCATTTTGAAAAGCGCTGTTTTAAAATAACAGATACAACACTTACCTTGTCTTCTGGCCAAATGCTTTTCACGGCTTGGCACTCCAACGGTGCTGAAACGAAATTTGTATTTCCTCCTACCTCGTTGGCCCTTCAGTTCTTCTTTTCTCCCTTTGGATGTTTTTTTCCTTCTTCTTTGGATATTGTTTTTTATTTTTGTTTGTTTTTTTTTACTTTGCATGTTTTTCCTTCTTCGGATATTATTTTTTTGGCTTATTTTTTTAGACGATGTTTTTTTCGTCTTCTTTAAAAATTGATTTTTTTCGTCTTCTTTAAATATTGTTTTTTTTTTCATCCTTTTGATGTTGATGATGTCTTTTCATTGGTTTCCCAGCTATGCTGTCAGAATAATGTTTGCTGATTGGTCGAAAATTTTAAAACGTACCCGAGTACTGTAAAAAAAACTCAAGATCTTGCTACCCTACGGAGCACCCATAAGGTGATTTTTTTTATACGTTATATGCAGCTATTTGTAGCAGGCCGTAATTAGACTAATCCACCCTTTGTCAATAAAGCCAACAAGAGAACAGGTTGCCCAAAGTTTGCTCAGGTACACGCCACAGCACAACCTTAAAAACACATCCAGCACAAATCACACTAGTGAATGACACAGCAAATCACAGCAATAAAAAAGACCCCTATGGGCAATCCAGCACCCAGACTACAGGTGCCAAAAGGCCCAGCCTGCCTAATAATGAACCCAAAATATACATACAACAAAGAAAAAGACACAAACAAAAAAGAAAATAAAACTAGCCAGCTGCTCCCACTAAACCCCGCTCCCGAGGCCACTAAGCCGGCTGGCTTGATAATACACGATACAACCTCAGATAAAACATATTAAAGCAACACCAGGGAGGTTTACAACCTGATCCTTAAAATTATCGACCCGTAATTCCACCTTGAAAACCCCATGGGTGTAACATGCACCCATGATTTGGAACAGCAGCATACCTGTCAAGGTTTGGATTTGAAAATAAAGGAAATTTTCCGGCACCCGCCGTGAGCCATCCCACCACCGCAACCAGGCTCCAGTATCCCTTACATTTTAAGACAGGAAATATAAAATAATATAAATTATATAAAATATAATATAAATATAAATATAAATATATAAAATATATAAAATATATAAAATATATTTTTGGCCACAACCGGGATTCGAACCCCGGTCTCCCGTGTGAAAGGCGGCGATCTTACCACTACACTATCCAGCAACTATATAATATAAGGGAGATTTACGGGAAAATACTAATACGGGAGGACGGCGGGAAACGGGAGACTTGACTTGATTATAATAACAACACCATTATAACAACAACATTGATCCCCCTCTTACTGTCCATGATACACAATGATCTTACTGTCCATGATACACAATGACGAGACACATGTTCTGTCTATTTTTCATGCCTTTTTTCATGCATTTCTATTTTTCAAATCTTACATTTACAAATCTACAAATCTCCTTTCTCGTTCCCGTAGATATATATTATTATACGAAGTTTAATAGGAGATTTACGGAGTCTTCAAAGACGGTCCGGCTCCAGCTCAAGGATCACTGTTGCTGTGGTGTAGATCAGATGATCTGTAGTAGTCTTCTACGTACATCTTCTAGTAGACCTTCTGAGGGTACTTCACGCATTCTTGGTCGGAGGGTCCAGGTTTCCAGCTTAGCTTATTTCTTATTTCTCAGGTCAGCTGCTCTTGTATTCAGCCTACTAATATATATGGGGCTTGGTACCCAATCTCGGAATGTGGGGATGATGATATCTCCCCCCTGACCTGTCGTCCTGGCTCCCCGACTTCATTTATTTTCTTATTGATTTATCGACAGACCATCATACTTTTTAGACGTTATAATAACAACACTCTATTGATCCCCAAAGAGAGAAATTCTCTCCTTGCCTGCCCCCTCTTACTGTCCATGATACACAAGCACATATGTAGAAAAACGTCAGCTTGGAAGCCAAGGCTGGACTTAACCTACTCTATTCTGGTATTCTGTTCTCCCAAGTAAGGCGTGGGTTCGAATCCAACTTCCGACAAAAGTTCTTCAATCGCTACAGCACAATTTGAGCCACTGATCGGCTTTAATTGCTTTGTTTTATTTTTGCGTTTCAGGCAAAACTACATAACACTTAAAGACACTTCGGGCATGCAAATGGAGAACGAAATTATAGTTATACCGAATCTCCTACACACAATACCAAGGTTACCAACTTTGGTCAGCTGGCCGGAGTGAGACGTTTCTCAGGCGCCAGCCTGAGAGTCTGAAAACACGTCACACCAGATGCATGAGAGATGGAAACCTGGGATATTCAGTCGAATCAGATCAAATATGATGCTAAGTTAGTACTAAGTTAAAATATGTTCCGCACTTGTAACATGCACCCATGATTTGGAACAGCAGCATACCTGTCAAGGTTTGGATTTGAAAATAAAGGAAATTTTCCGGCACCCGCCGTGAGCCATCCCACCACCGCAACCAGGCTCCAGTATCCCTTACATTTTAAGACAGGAAATATAAAATAATATAAATTATATAAAATATAATATAAATATAAATATATAAAATATATAAAATATATAAAATATATTTTTGGCCACAACCGGGATTCGAACCCCGGTCTCCCGTGTGAAAGGCGGCGATCTTACCACTACACTATCCAGCAACTATATAATATAATATATATATATAATATAAGGGAGATTTACGGGAAAATACTAATACGGGAGGACGGCGGGAAAGAGAAGTAAAATACGGTAGTTTCCCGGCCAAAACGGGAGACTTGACAGCTATCAGATCAAATATGATGCTAAGTTAGTACTAAGTTAAAATATGTTCCGCACTTGTAACATGCACCCATGATTTGGAACAGCAGCATACCTGTCAAGGTTTGGATTTGAAAATAAAGGAAATTTTCCGGCACCCGCCGTGAGCCATCCCACCACCGCAACCAGGCTCCAGTATCCCTTACATTTTAAGACAGGAAATATAAAATAATATAAATTATATAAAATATAATATAAATATAAATATAAATATATAAAATATAATATAAATATATTTTTGGCCACAACCGGGATTCGAACCCCGGTCTCCCGTGTGAAAGGCGGCGATCTTACCACTACACTATCCAGCAACTATATAATATAAGGGAGATTTACGGGAAAATACTAATACGGGAGGACGGCGGGAAAGAGAAGTAAAATACGGTAGTTTCCCGGCCAAAACGGGAGACTTAACAGCTATGGCTGTCTCTGGCCACGCCCCCTACAGTCGGTCCGGCCCCTGTTCGCGTGTTCGCGAAAACGACTTCATTTATTTTCTTATTGATTTATCGACAGACTTTTTAGACGTTATAATAACAACACTTATCTGTCCTCTTACTGTCCATGATACACAATGACGAGACACATGTTCACTAATGACGAGAACTATTCTATTTTTCATGCCGGGGGTCCTTCAAATCTTACATACTGATCTGTAGTAGTCTTCTACGTACATCTTCTAGTAGACCTTCTGAGGGTACTTCACGCATTCTTGGTCGGAGGGTCCAGGTTTCCAGCTTAGCTTATTTCTTATTTCTCAGGTCAGCTGCTCTTGTTTGGGATGTGCTTGACCGGCGTATACGACAGCGTGTACCAGTTCCCACTAATATCCAACAACTTCGCACAGCCATTGAAGAGGAGTGGACCAACATTCCACAGGCCACAATTGACAATCTGATAAACTCTATGCGAAGAAGATGTGTTGCATTGCATGAGGCAAATGGTGGTCACACCAGATACTGACCGGTTCTGAGTCCCCAGACCCCCAATAAAGCAAAAAACTGCACATTCCAGGGTGGCCTTTTATTGTGGGCAGTATAAGGTACACCTGTGCACTACCCATGATGTCAGATCAGCATCTTGATGTGGCACACCTGTGAGGTGGGATGGATTATCTCAGCAAAGCAGAAGTGCTCACTATCACACATTTAGACTGATTTGTGAGAAATGTTTGAGAGAAATGGTAATATTGTGTATCTGGAATGAATTGTAGGTCTTTAAGTCCATCTCATGAAAAATGGGAGCAGAAACAAGAGTGTTGCGTTTATATTTTTGTTCAGTATAGAATAAGCCCAGATTTATGTTTATTCAGTGGAGATAAGTACAACCTCTAAAGATAGGCCTACACCCGTTTTGGCAGTGTCTCCGGATCCCATGACAAATAATGCCTTCAGTACATCCTCCTCAACCCACACTGAAAGCAGAAGTGCTATGGGCTTTGCAAACGGTTTGCCGACATCACTCCTATACGTCCAATGATGACATTCACACCGTCTCCAGGGTGATGTTCCCTGACTCGCAGGGTCACTTGTGGTAAAGATAAAACCACTTTTCTTGCGCGATTTGGACTCGCTCCATATATTAAAAGGGAGCTTCGTTGTCATGTTTGACGTAAGTATGAACAGGACCATCAAAAGAAAACAACTGGATGTGCATGTCAGGTATTGGGTGAATTATGAGAATGGCTCTCGAGTGCAGTCCTGGTTCTGGGATCACAGTACATGAGCCACTCCACCGCTGAAGACTTACTGGAGAAGTTTAAGGTAAGCCATTCAATAACATTTAAACTCATTAACGAACCCATGATTTTTAAATATCCATGGTTTATCTTTACATGTGTTTAAATGGGAGAACCATATTTATTGGTAAGCATATTTTAAAGATTTTATTGCTGCTTCATGGCTTTTGCTGCAAAAAAAATAGTTCATTGAGGAAATAGAATGTTTAAGTGTTGTGTAGCAACATGTACAGCTGTTGTACAGGCAAAAACTCTGGCTCAGTCCAAAGGAGGTGGATATAGGAATGGCTGTCATCAAGGTGGGACTTCTGTGAATTCACTGGTATCTTTACATACAAATGTATCAAACAATTGTGAAGTAAAAAATATGTGAATAACATGGAGTTTGAGCTGGTTTGATATGTACAGCTGAGGTAGTGTTAACCTTGGGCTGAGTGTGCAGAAAGATTCTGGAAATTTGACAAACCATCTTTTTGTCAGAGACAGTCAGGAGCCAAAGGCAGTGGAAGTGACCTTGGTGTCCTTCAGATTAAAAAAAATTGCCAGATTGTGCTCTCAAAAATGTGCAAAAAGGCCTTGGATAAATGCCCTCTGAAGTACTCGATTGTACATGAGATGACGTGCTTGGACCCAAACAAAATGCACACCAGCCAGATAACTGCCAGCAGAAAAGGAGAAATCTCATGCAGAAGTTTGCGCAGGAGAATCGGTTGGCAGGCAGGATATCTGCTGGTAAATCATAGGATAAGAATAGGATAGTTCAGAATATTATTTTTAAATTATGCTTTTCTTTTTTCACATCTAACTGAATCAGGGACGGATTACAAACCGGGTTAGCGGGGCCGCTGCCCAGGGGCCCTTGGGGTGCAGGGGGCCCGTGGGCCCCAAGCCCAAAACAATTTGCAACGCTTATCAGCAATGTATTTTCGTTTGTCTATTTTAGAGGGCCTACATTCTTTGATCCTCTGCCTACAAGGTCCCCTGACCCTATAGGGAGGGTGTTTGGCTGCCAAGGGCCCTTGACTTGTGGTGGTTGTGGTGGTGGTGCAGGTGGTGGTGGTGGGGGGGGGCCTCGCGAACGTTTTACCCAGGGGCCCACACAACCCATAATCCGTCCCTGAACTGAATAGTGTTAACACGTAGATTTTAGCAGTATTTAGAAGACCGACTCTTGGTGTTTGAAAAGAAGCATCAGCCCAGTTATATTTTCTTTGATGAGCCTAGAGATATCTCAAGATTAAATTAAAATGATTGCACATTTATGGTATCATAGGAAAATTGGGTTATAAATCACTTTCCTATTCTACATGTGATTCTGTGTATTGACATTGTTGATCTGCATCTAATCTACTGTAATTAATGTAATTACAGGTGATGCAATATCCCAGCAGTCTGATAATCACCTGCACAATGAGGCAAAAGGCTTGGATTTTATATCCTTCATTCCTTCAGCACCATCCAAAGTTGATGTCTTTTTACATCAAAAAGTTAGTGGGCCTTATCCTGACCTCTGGATGTTCTGCAAGAACTTGCTGCTGCTGTCCTATGGGCAAGCCGAAGTGGAACGAATAGAGGTGGAGACCTGCAACTTATCAGAGGAAACAGTTGTTGCACAGAGGCTTATATGCGACCATGTCAGAGTGTGTGGGGGAGCAACCAAAGCGCCTCTGACCAAAGGTGAAAGATGAGCGAAAAGCAAAAAAGAAAACTTGAGGAACTCAAGAGGAAGAGAGTCTCACTGGAAAGTGTATGTGAGAGTTTACAAAAGGATGCTGAGCACATGGCAGAGGAAGCAGAGAGTGCTGCTGGAACCAAAAGGGCAACATTACTTACCAAGTCCAATACTCTGAGCCGACGAGCGAAGGAGGAGAAAGAGCAGTTGGTGGTCTTAAATGCAGATACTGAAGAATAGGCTACTGAACTGTGACTCCTAACACATCAAGAGTGAATCGGTGGAAACAAAAATATTTAGGTTCTTTGCATTTTTGGAGTATTTTACTTTCTGTGCCTGTTTGTACATTGTTCACAGCCATAATACTTTATAATTACAAGGTAGTTTTATGTTAGAGCTCTTGCTCCAATAAATATGTGCCTTGTAATTAACTAAATTCTAGGCTATTCAGTTTTTTTTGCCCTCGTGATGGTCGTGGGTTGTGAAAAAAGCCTTCTTCTTAGGGGTACCGCTGGGGCCAGCCGGGCGTATGTCGTGGCTTCAGTGAGTACTTATGTTTGTCATGCTGCCTGTGTACTTTATAGCGGCACAACATATTTCTGCAAATTGCATGCGTCAAATTGTCTGTCTCTCTTAAAAAATATGAAGTGTCACCAAAATTTTAAACGGGGAATCAATCTCAATGAAAAATATTCGTCAAGTAACGTTTCTAAAATAATATAGACATACTAATAATTATATATTAATAAATCGGATGAACGATGCATCCCAAATTGTATCCGCTGCGCACTTCTTAATCAGGGCAATCGCATCGTGGAGGTTTCTGCAGACGCCCAAAAAGACTTACTTAAGAAAACTGTTGCATGATAATTTGTACCATTTTCAAGGGTGGGGGGCGTGCAGTAGATGCCCCCTTTATTTTTGTGCTTCTGCCGTTCAAACCGAGCAGCACTGAGTTTGTCATGGCACCTGACGCCAAATCTACTGCTTAGCTGCTACAGACAGAACTATCTTCAAATCACCACTAGGGGGTGTCAATGCTGCAGCTTCGTTCTATGGTTGATCTTTTTCAAAGACAGTTTTTTTTCTCTCTCTCCACATAATCAACTTAACTGATTAGCGTGCTTTCATAGTAATGGTTTTTAATCCGTGTTAATCTTCTGAACAATGACTAGTAAAGGTTCTATGAGGTTGTCCTACTTACTATGGATTTTAAGTTTTTTATCAAGGTGTTAAAACGTACCACAGTTGCCAGTCCTGTGTTTTATGTCTAGCAATTTGTACAGTTTCTTCAGTATAAACACATGCCATGATCTGTGAGAATCTCCTCCAGAACTCTGCATTTCCTCAAGATCTTTTTGTAATATTGCATCATGGCACTGCTCAGAACAACACAGATGGTGCATAACAACACAAGGGAGTACAAGACAACATGGTGCAGAAACAGTGCGATACAAAGCAGGACAAAACTGGATGATACGTGGTCAGTGGTGGATAAAGTGCAGTAACAGCTGTACAGTGCAGCTGCCGTGGAAATGACTGTTACAGGGGATGCAAAAGCTGCAGGTTTGAATTGTTTGGCGAATGAAGCTGTTCATGAATCTGCTAGTCAGTGTTTGTGGATGGTGGTCAGAGTCCTGGATTATAGACTGAACCTTGTTACTGTGGCAGTTAAAGTACAGCTGGTCAATGGAGGGCAGTTCAGTGCGAATGATGTTCTTAACAGACTTCGCAATGTACTGCCTTCCTGTCATGTGGCTCCACCATACCATAGTACTACTGTAAGAACTAGGGATGTAACGATACATTCAACTCACCATTTGATACGATTCACGATTCTGAGTTCACGATACAATTTTCTCATTTTTTGCAGAATGAGCTGCAGACAAATATATTCAAAAATATTCTTATATTTATCTTTCTGAACTGTTGACACTGTTGTGAACAGTGCAACTGAATTTGAATAAAATACTGTTGAAAAAAATCCCAAATCAAAATAAGTAAATAAAAAAAAATAAATCAAATAAATAAGCTAAGGTTTGCATGTGCAGCTTTTTAGCGTGCTTTGCCCTTTTAATAATCTTCACTCAGCTCACGGTGGTGCCAGTGGACCTGTTTGTGTATGTTATCAGTCTATTACAATGTTTGCATGCAGTTTATGTCTTGTCTGTGCTTTTCTCGCTGTTTCCTCCTCGTTTGTGATTACCGGAAAGCTAATATGCTGCCACACCGCCAATTGAAGATCGGGCGGTGCGTCCATCCATCCATTTTCTGAAACCACTTAATCCCAACTGGGATCGCGGGGGAGACCGGAGCCTATCCCGGGAACAAGGGGCGCAGACAGGAACCAAGCCCAGGCAGTCACCTACACACCGCAGGTCGCACACACTCACACAACTACAGGGCCAATTTAGACTCACCAGTCAACCTATCCTGCATGCTTTTGGACCGTGGGAGGAACCTGGAGTCCCCGGCGAAAACGGGGAGAGCATGCGAACTCCACACAGAAAGGGCCCTGGACCGAAGCCAGCACTAACCACTGTGCCGTCCTCAGTTTCAAATTCATTCATCATCTCGCGTTCGCTCAAAACCAAAAACTGACGTACGATGTCGACGTGATACGCAGTGACATCTGACGTCAAACTCACATTGTGAAATCAAATGTAATATTACACCAGTTTTTCTGTTAAAGTACTGTGAAGTACTCCTACAATAGTGATTCATTTTCCACATCAGCCGGTTTAAATCTTCATGCATTTGCACCGATTTTTAACTGATTTGTGATTCATCATTACATGCCAGGGCCAGCAGCTCTGCATGGCTCGACCCTCATAAACATTCTCCACACATGCTGTTCAGGCAGTGGCCACAGAAATTCCCCCAGTGAACTTTATGCTTTCTGTCGGAGAGTATGCTGTGTTCTGGCCTTAAACCCTGCATACTACTTTGCAGACTTTGATCCTCTTAACAACAATTGGCATTTCTGGTGGCTGAATATCCATCCATCCGTCATCCAACTGCATGCTTAAAAGCTGTGAATAATAGTAATAATTCTTAAAATTGCAACTATCTAGAATTTCAGCCTAGTTACTCAGCTAAATTACTATTTAAACCTAGAATAATTTCTATAAGGGGCGGCATGGTGGTGCAGTGGTTAGCACTGTCGCCTCACACCTCTGGGACCCGGGTTCGTGTCTCCGCCTGGGTCACATGTGTGTGGAGTTTGCATGTTCTCCCCATGTCGTTGTGGGGTTTCCTCTGGGTACTCCGGTTTCCCCCCACAGTCCAAAAACATGCTGGGGCTAATTGGAGTTGCTGAATTGCCCGTAGGTGTGTGTGTGTGAGTGGATGGTGTGTGAGTGTGCCCTGCGATGGGCTGGCCCCCCATCCTGGGTTGTTCCCTGCCTCGTGCCCATTGATTCTGGGATAGGCTCCGGACCCCCCGCGACCCAATAGGATAAGCGGTTTGGAAAATGGATGGATGGATAATTTCTATATGTGTGATAGAATCAAAAAATATTTTGTTTTACATATAAATCTTCACAAGGTGTATTACACATGGTATTCCCCAGACACCGCCACCCCAACAGATGCTTTGTTTGTTAAGACAATAGCTCAGAAAGTGGTTGATCGATCTTTTGCAGCTTTTACCAAGGTTTGTACAAGCCAAAATTAAATTTTGAAACGGATCCCTGCCACACCCTGCCCTCCTGAACCTCCCGTTTCCTCCCTAGTGTGGTATAACGTGCCATGCCTGTTCCGCGTTTGTTTTACCTCTCCTTCCTGCCCTTGTGTTACTCATTTCAGGTGCCTCTAGTTTGCTCCCTGCTTAGCCTTGTATAAATGTGCTTCTCAGTCCTGCCTTTAATGTTGCTGCTGCTGTTTGCCTGTGTGTTCTTCCCTGCTTATGATTCCCCCGTGATCCAGTTGTGATCCAGTTGTCTTCATATCATGTATTCACATTCCTCAGCTGAGAGTGAACAAAGTTCTGTGGAAAGTATCTGACTACAGATAGACTTTCACCCAGTTCTCTGCGGGAGCTCTGATTACAGAGTGACTCCCCGACTACTTCTGAAGCCCTTCCTTAAGTATCCAGACCAGGTGATGGCATGTTTCTGAAGACTGACTAATTTCGGTCAATGGTTAATTTTAGGGGCATTGCTGACCTTGGTTCTCAAGTCCCCAGCCAATCAGATCACTTTAGGGGGTGGTTGTAATTCCCTTGTTCTACCATGAGAGAATCTCTCTCAGTTTGGTGGGTTGAGCCGAAGTTTCTGTATTTCTCTTAGGAAAAGCTATACTGCCTTAAATCTGAGAGTATAATACTCCTCGTCTCATGCCTATTCAAACGAGACCAAACATGCGTGTATTTGTCCCTAACATCTATGTGTGCTGAGTTATCCTGTTTATAGTGGAAAAGGTGTCTGTGTCTGGAGGCTGACAGCTGTTGTTGCTGTGGATTGATTGTGGAACTCTGGTCACTCCGGGGGTGAAAGGTCTTGCTTTTTCTGTGCTGCTCCAGTTATTCCTATCCAGTCTCTCAGGAGCCGGCAGGCCTTTGCCTTCCTTAAAAGGGGTGGTTTGACGAGTTGAGTCCAGTCTTGCCTGGGCCAGCGGAGCTCTGAAATAGACTGATGCAGGCTGATCAGAGTTGGGGCCTGCAGGACCTATAAGTTTTATGTCCTTACAGAATGTAAGTGGCATCATACTAAACTAGTGGTGTTCGAACTAGCATGGAAAGAGGCTATGGGTAGCTACAAAAAGGCTCTTAGTGCCGCCAAATCATCTAGTATCTATCAGAACTAATTGAAATAAACAAAAATAATCCTAGATTCCTATTTACTATGGTGTCCAAGCTGACTAATAACCAGACCACTGGTTATTTTCCAGTGACGACTTTATGAAACTTTTTGACCAAAAATATGCTCAATTAAACAGAACATTTTGAATATTGAATATTGGTTAACCAGTCAGAACTGATGTACTTAATTTTATCTTCAAATTCATCTACTTGTATGCTAGACCCTGTTCCATCAAAATTATTCAGCGATGCTCCCAGCATTGATTGAACCGCTACTAGCAATAGTTAAACTAAAACATATAATCATATTACCCCAATTTTATCTTCACTGCACTGGCTGCCAGTTAGATTTCGTGTTGACTACAAAACACTGCTCTTAACCTATAAAGCTGTAAATGGTCTTGCACCGCAGTATGTGAGTGACCTCATTTGCGTTCCGAATCATACACTTAGATGACGAGATGGAGGTATTCTATCCGTACCCAGAATAAAGAACATTACCTTTGGGGGAAGAGCATTTGCTCATAAAGCACCACAGCTATGGAATAAACTTCCTATTAGTGTTCGGAACTCAGACACAATCTCTGCTTTTAAGTCAAGGCTTAAGATGTACCTCTTTCGCCAGTCTTTTGGATAGTTAAATCTTCTTTTCTAAGGTGAATGGGAAATCTGGAGGTTCATAGTTATTTGAGATTGAAGGGGAAAGGGGGGATTGGTGCTGTCGTCCTGCCACTCTCGCCGATCACTTAAGCTGTGGATGGGAGGTGGCTTGACGCCAAAACCTCTGTAAACCCTCATGCCTGTGCTTCCTTCCAGGTCACTCTTTTAGGCAGGCTGTCATAGTTGCTTTAGTCCTGCCGGTTAGGTGTAGGGCAATAACTCTTCTCCATCTTCTCTTTTTCGAGCTGATACCGAGCCGACTACACCGTGTGAACCCGCACCTGGACTCCTGGATATAACTACATGAAACCAACTGGGACTTTATAACTATATGAACTCTAATGAATGTCAATGTAAATGCAGTTTCATGCTCCTTGGTCGCCCAGAGGAGGATGGGGTCCCCTTCTGAGTCTAGGTTCCACTCAAGGTTTCTTCCTGCTAGAGGGAGTTTCCTTGCCACTGTCGCCTCAGGCTTGCTTGGTGGGGTTCTGGCCGGTTAAATGTAAAGTGCTTTGTGACAATGCATGTCGTTAAAAGCGCTATATAAATAAAATTGAATTGAATTGAAGTGCTTCCTCAGATTCATTTTTAAATGTTCTCCAGCTAATTTCCACTATGGCCACGAGTTCTAGTATTTTAAATTAATATTGAAATGGTCATTTGGCTGAACAGCATCCCGACCTGTTAGAATCTTATATACCTGGATCATGTCCCCCCATAGTCTCCTTTGCTTGAGGCTAAACAGATTCAGCTCAGCGAACCTCTCCTCATAAGACATTCCTCTAAGTGCAGGAATCATTCTAGTCATCCTACGTTGCACCTTTTCCAAGGCAGCAATGTCCTTCTGAAGGTATGGTGACCAAACCTGCACACAGTATTCTAGGTGGGATCTTACCAAGGAATTATATAATCGTAGCATCACTTCTCTTGACTTACATCTCTAGGTGTGTGGAGTTTAATCCAACATCCTTTTGCCTTTTTTTAATGCTTCCCCACACTGGCAAGAGTGGGACATGGAAGTATCAACATACACACCGAGATCTTTCTCGTAATCAGCTACCTTTATTTCAGTGGAACCCATAAAATATCTGTACTTTACTATATTTACTATATTTCTGCTCCCTGCATGGATTACCTTATATTTATCTATGTTAAATTTCATCTGCCACGTATGAGCCCAGTCGCTAATTAAATCCAGATCCTGTTGTAGCCTCTCTGGACATGAGACATGATCTAACATCAATCAGAAGATACCACACCAGCAGATAATGATTTCTGGAATAGTAAAGTTAAAGGTTGGCTAATAATACCCCTCATCTCTTTTAAAACTATAGATAAGATGCCATCAGGGCCTTGCGATTTATTTATTTTGAGCTTAGCTAGGCTTTGTACCACATCAGCCTCAGTTATACATATATTGGTCATAGACATCGTTGTATTTGTACTAAATGGTGGTAAGCTATTCTACTGTGAACAGCCATTGTAAAATAATCATTAAACTCATTTATATCAATTTCATTTTCAATTATAAGGCCCTTACTATCCTGCAAATGAGTGATTTTCAGCTTTTAGAGCTCTTTCGGAGTTAAAATATTGGAAGAAACTTTTAACGTCATCCTTATAACTGTTATTAACTAAACCTGTAGACTTAGATACTCCTGCTTTATTTTGAAATCATTAGTTAATTTCCATTTGTGGAAGAAAGCCCTTTTGCTCCTGACTTTATTCTTAATTTTCGTAGTAAACCACCTGTGACATCGCGTGCTGGACGAACAGGCAGGAAGCGAGGAATCAAGGATCCGGGAAACGGAGAGTCGGGAATGAGGGTTTATTGATGAAAACAGGTACCAACAGCGAGAGATTTCAATGACAGGACTGGGGAAACAGACTTGAATGTGGACTAAATACACAGGACTACTCAAACTGACAGAAAACAGCTGGTTACAATCGGGGCAGCACACATGGTTAATGAGGGGGCGTGGCACACACGAGGATCGTACAAGCAGGTCATGACACCAGCTTGGTTGCAGTTTCCTAGATTTAGTTTTTCTGGAAACGGGTATGAAGTTCTTTTGCACTTGCAACAATGTGCTTTTAAAAAATTCCCATGCCTCTTCCACAGTATTGCTATTTAACTCCATCCGATTTACAGTTTCTAGTTTCAGTCTCATACCATTGAATTACCCTTCCTAACATTGTATACTTTTGTTTTGGACTTGGTTGAAGACTCAGGCAGCAGGAGTTGCCCCAACGTTGGTATGTCCTTATCCATAAGGGGGAGTAAACGTTCTGGTTTCCCGACCTTATAGATGAAGGAGTTGGGGGATGTTGCCAGTGACCTGCCGGATTCCAGGCAGAACAGGCCTCGCTATGCCACAGCCCTTCAGAGACTGGGCCTTCCGTGCAGAACCTCTGCATCCAAATTAGACCAGTTGTTTAACAAAACCCTAAAATGGGGTTATTTTTGACATGGAACGGGACTTTGATTCAACAACCCATTACTTAGTTGCGGCAAGTACCCAATATCAAGTATAGCTGCAAAGAATCTGCCAGAGATTTTCAGAGAAGTTCCCCAGATGCATGGACTGGACTAAGGTGCGTCAGATTAAACAGGAGCCTGGTAAATTCTGTGAGCCCCACGCCAAGTGACTGATGGAAACATACTCCAGCTACAGTGAGATGGACCCTCCAGCGGACCGAGAGTGGGATTCCCTCTGGGAGCGACAACTCGTGCAGTTGCTGGTGGATGAGCTGCAAACAGACATCAAGAAGGACTTCCAACCTCACAATCATTTACCAAACCACTTCAGGTAACTTGTAAAGATGTAGGTATTGGAGTATTCACACATTCATTTCCAGTGTCCACCTCCTGTCCGGTAAATTTGGCAGGACAAAATTTGAATAACCTATAGGCCAGACTCATGAATGCGGCTGAACGAGTAAAGGTAGAACAGGTGGCCAATCCTGTTATACAGTCCTAGTAGATTGAGAACCACCTGATTGCAACTGTAGTTGGAATCAAGGGCTGAGCAGCATGGTGGCCTGGGGGACAATTATGAAAACACAGACCCACTGATATCCTTAAAACCCACAATCAAAAGAGGAGTCAGGATGGCCAGTGACATGTGCTGGCTAAATGGGGACAACAAAGAGAGAACAGAACAAGGCAGGGAGGGATTCTGACACAGGTGCCATGCTACTTTGTTTAAATATGCTGTAATGTTTTAGTGCAAGCCTTAGACAATGGAATCTCTGAATGACGCCGCAGTCTGGCTCTTTCTGAAGGTCCTATACTGTAACCGTCCTGAGAAGTTGTTTGCATGCACTTGCTGCCTTGACACTTGTTGATGTGCGTGTGCCCTGCTCGAGCAGTAAAGGGGAGATCACATGCAGAGCTGATTTTCTGTAGTTCCTTAGAATAAAAATAGAATATTCTCTTCAAATAGGAACACATGCTGCGTTTGATTATTTCACTCCAACTCGGACAAAAACGTCACGAAAAACATCACTTCCCATTAGAAACGCCTCTTTTATGACGTTAATGTCTGACAGAATCTTCTTGTCCGAGTTGCCCCTGTGACGTAATTTCAACATGGCGGCTTACACACTCAACATTAATTCTATTTTACAAATCCTTAAAAATGTTTATTTTGTTAAATTTATTATTATCCCATCCATCCATTTTCCAAACTGCTTATCCTACTGGGTCACGGGGGGTCCGGAGCCTATCCCGGAAGCAATGGGCACGAGGCTGGGAACAACCCAGGATGGGGGGCCAGCCCATCGCAGGGCACACTCACACACACCATGCACTCTCACATGCATTCCTACGGGCAATTTAGCAAGTCCAATTAGCCTCAGCATGTTTTTGGACTGTGGGGGGGAACCGGAGTACCCGGAGGAAACCCCACGACGACATGGGGAGAACATGCAAACTCCACACACATGTGACCCAGGCGGAGATTTGAACCTGGGTCCCAGAGGTGTGAGGCAACAGTGCTAACCAGTGCACGACCATACCGCCCATTTATTATTATTATTATTTATAATTATTAGTAATTATTAATGTAATTGCACGTGTTCGATTTAGAGAATACCATATTGTGACCGTAAACAGTATCCTAACATGCAATATCAGATTTTTACCAGACTTGTTAGTGTTTTTGGTTTGTTTGTAGTTTGTTTGCCTCTCGAAAAAAGAATATCGCTATGAATGTACTAAAATACTTTATAAAGCTTTTAATGTGGTTTGACTAGTTCCTGTTTCTTGTTTATTTGTCTGAAATAATAATCTTACTCCATAACTGCTAAAATATAAAGCAACAACACAGCAGCGTATTCATGGAGGCAGCCATGTTTGTTCCGAGTTGTGCTAGCTTGAACGGGAGATTGTTGGATGTGATGTCACCCAATTTGGAATTTCCAAGTTCCGAGAGAAAAACGAACGCACCACAAGACTCTGGCTGGAAATTTCTACAATAGAGCCATTTAGTTATTTCTAGAAAAATATTTAGAGCCAATGACCTGATGTCATTGTAACACAGGTCACTGTCCGTGGTGCTGAATTCTCTACTTGATGGGCTGGTGCTGAATGAATATGACAGCTGGCCAACATGTCTGTGTGCTTCCACTGACTGGCACCCAGACATATAATGACTTTTAACAATGAGGAGGGAAACGTCCAGACAGGAAATTAGTCAACAGTAATTAGTAATCACATATAGTTCTCATTTATCATGATGTAAAATTCAAAAACCTTTTTTTTATTATTAAGGGATAAATGTAATTGAGTTTTAATGTATCCTTTCCGCTCTTAAAATCGCAAATTATTTCTGACTATTAATCTGCACATTTTAATAATTTCATTAATATTACCTAATTGGTTTGTCTTTTTTATTAAATTTTAAAACTAGCTGTACAATTGTTGATGTTGTTGCTGTTCTGAATGTCATTGGCCTGTTGCCTTACGTCTGTCTAAACATGAGTGAGGGGATGGATGCACTATTCTATGGGGGCCTCTGTAGAGAATAAATGATCCTAATTTTATATTGAGAGAGATGGTTAATTCCTTTTTAATCCATACTGCGTTCAGAGCCCCTGTTCTGCCGTTGATCACTGCTGCATATCATCCCCAAACCAATGGCCTGGATGAGAAAACGAATGATGACATAAAATGGTAAGTCTGTTTTTGAGGTTGTTTTAGAACTGTGTGAGACAGGCTCTATTCTTTTAACATTACATCAGGAATTACTGATATTATTGACAATCAATCCCTTAATATACAGTATCTCACAAAAGTGAGTACACCCCACACATTTTTGTAAATATTTTATTATATCTTTTCAAGGGACAACGTTAAAGATATGAAACTCTGATAGAATGTAAAGTAATCAGTGTACAGCTTGTATAATGGTGTAAATTTGATGTCCCCTCAAAATAACTCAACACACAGCCATTAATGTCTGAACTGCTGGCAACAAAAGTGAGATTAAAAATGATTTGTGGCAAGATCGGATCATGTGTGTTGAAGAGTTTCTTATGACTGACAAGTAGTTATTTAAAAACATATCTTGAAACAGCAAATTACATTGTTCTTAATGCTTTTAGAAAATGACTCTTTATAATGATCTGTGAATAATAATAATTTGCTATGAATGTTTTTCCACTTCAGCTTTCCACAATTATTCTTCCCGATGAGAAAAGCTACGGCACGTTTTTTGATGAAAAAAATAAAGTAGTTGAGACAATAAGCAACAACAGCTGAAAACATCTCCTAGTAACAGGAAAAACAGAAGCAGGCATGTGGTAAACGAATACAAAAGAGGTACCAAAACACAGTTTATCATGTTGGAGATGAGGCGCTTCTGTTCAACATGAGGAAGCGGGGACGGAAAGGAGGAAGAACGGAACCGGATTTTACCGGACCTTATGTCATCCAGGCAATATGTGGCAAGCTGGTTACACTGTCTAATTCTGAAGGGGCAACTTTAAAGAACAAATACAATGTAAACCACATACAGAAGGAGCCAAACTGATGTCCCAAGTCAGGAATCACACAAGGTGCCAGAAGAGTATAAGACCAGTAAACCTCCCTCTAGCGCAGAGCTTCTGACAATCGAGAAGGATGCTGACAGTTGAAAAAAAACTCATGTCTGTGTGTTATGAAAGAATATCAATAAATGTTTCCGAAAGGGGATGACTCATTTGGTAATTATTTACGGCTTATGTTATGGCTGCCAATTTACAGTCTTTACTGAAGTCTGACTTCTTTTGAGTCACCTTTAATATAGATTGGACACTCTCTATGCAATGTGCAATACTTACATAGATGGTAAATGTTTACCTGCTTGCACAGATGGATGATTAGGTAATTAGTGTAAGTGTGTGTGTGTGTTCAATCGCATGTATGTCCAAGGTCCATAGTAAATAATATACACTGATCAAGAGATGCCCGAAAGTGGATAAAAGAGGACATTAGTGGGTGTATCACTTAGTGTAACGCGTGCAGGAAAATGAGCAGGACTGCAAGCCATATAATGACCCTTGTCTAGCTCTTAATACAGTATGCATACAGTGATGTATCTACAATGGACAGCTACTATGAGCAGATAGCACAGTACAGGTGCTTATAAGATCTGTATGCTATTTCCATCCATCCATCCATTGTCCAAACCGCTTATCCTACTGGGTCGTGGGGGGTCTGGAGCCTATCCCGGAAGCAATGGGCACGAGGCAGGGAACAACCCAGGATGGGGAGCCAGCCCATCACAGGGCACACTCACACACTATTCACTCATACATGCATACCTACGGGCAATTTAGTAACTCCAGTTAGCCTCAGCATCCATCCATCCATCCATTGTCCAAACCGCTTATCCTACTGGGTCACAGGGGGTCCGGAGTCTATCCCGGAATCAATGGGCACGAGGCAGGGAAGAACCCAGGATGGGGGGCCAGCCCATCACAGCTCACACTCACACACCATTCACTCACACATGCACACCTACGGGCAATTCAGCAACTCCAATTAGCCTCAGCATGTTTTTGGACTGTGGGGGGAAACCGGAGTACCCGGAGGAAACCCCACGACGACACGGGGAGAACATGCAAACTCCACACCCATGTGACCCAGGCAGAGACTCGAACCCGGGTCCCAGAGGTGTGAGGCAACAGTGCTAACCACTGCACCACCATGCCGCCCCCTGTATGCTATTTCATTCTATAAAAAGAAACTTACTGTACTGTACAATAAAGTATTTCACCACTGCTTCTTCCTCAGCTCCCACTGTTTGCTAGCACATGCATCTTTTGATTTCTTAGTGCAATCTGTGCTTTATTTTTTTTTTGTGAAATGTAAGTGCAGTATCTGTTTATTAAGCGCTGTGGTTTAATATGTACATTATTATTTCAGTACTGTGTATACTGTCCTTAATGTCTTGCCTCTCTCGTATAACTTGAGATACGCCCAAATTGACTTGCAACAAGTGGTCCTGGTTCCAAATGCGGAAGGCGATGGATACCTGTATTTTATATGCTGTAGTGTGCTGGGTGTCAGACATTGCAATGCACCTTGCTTTGATCTTGACCTGTTAGATCAGAGGGAGGTAATCTTATCCAGAAAGGGCCACTGTGTATGATGGTTTTCACTGCAACTCTCTGAACAGCGAACCTAACAGTTATCCCAATACCTTGATCTTGCTAGCATATTTAAATGTGTACCTATTCAGGAATAGAGTGGTGAAGGCATTCAGAGGAGGACTGATGATTATCAGAGGGAACAAAGGGGCTGGGTACTTGTCAGTATCCAGTAGAACCACCAGACTCCTACACTGAATGGTTCTGGATGTGGCACAGACGTTAATCCCTCTGTATTAGGGGATCCGTCTCCAGTTTGTACTCTTCTAGTTAATAGGTAGATTATCAGGCAGTTTTTCACCCTAGTCCAGTACTCATTGACAGCCTAATACACCGTGTTTCAGTTTGTCTTGATAGTCAATACATGTCACAGGATGTACATTACTCTGATGGGCAGGCCCTCTTACATATGATGGAAATTGCAATACCTACTTTTGGCCACGAGATGGCAGCAAGAAAATAGAAAAATTATTTTCCCACGGTCTACTAGCAGCTTTTAGATGTTAATTCTTCATAAAAATAATTTGACTTGATCCAATGTATTTTTAATACAAACAATTACCACACAAAGCTGCTAGTTTCCTCCGGTTTCCCCCCACAGTCCAAAAACATGCTGAGGCTAATTGGAGTAGCTAAATTTACCGTAGGTGTGCATGTGTGAGTGAATGGTGTGTGAGTGTGAGCTGTGATGGGCTGGCCCCCCATCCTGGGTTCTTCCCTGCCTCGTGCCCATTGATTCCGGGATAGACTCCGGACCCCCTGTGACCCAGTAGGATAAGCGGTTTGGACAATGGATGGATGGAAATAGCATACAGATTAAGCACCTGTACTGTGCTATCTGCTTATAGTAGCTGTCCATTGTAGATACATCACTGTATGCATACTGTATTAAGAGCTAGATAAGGACAGTGGGTCATTATATGGCTTGCAGTCCTGCTCATTTTCCTGCACCCGTTACACTAAGTGATACACCCACTAATGTCCTCTTTCATCCACTTTCAGGCATCTCTTGATCAGTGTATATTACTTACTATGGACCTTGGACATACATGCGATTGGACACACACACACACACACACACACTTACACTAATTACCTAATCAACCATCTGTGCAAGCAAGTAAACATGTACCATCTATATAAGTATTGTACATAGCATAGAGAGTGTCCAATCTATATTAAAGGTGACTCGAAAGAAGTCAGACTTTAGTAAAGACTGTAAATTTCTCAGCCATAACATAAGCCGTAAATAATTACCAAATGAGTCATCCCCTTTCGGAAACATTTATTGATATTCTTTCATAACACACAGACATGAGTTTTTTTTCAACTGTCAGCATCCGATCCAAACGGGATTCCCATTTCCTTTCTGTGGGATCCAACAGAACACGGGCTGACCATCAGTCAACATGTCTTCAACCATGCAGGACAGGACCCAGTCCAGGCCAAACCTCACGGTGCTGGTGTTAATAAAAAAAATGTAAGGAACATGCAGCTGCAGCTCACACACAAACACAGTCCACAGCATCCAGAAAAAGGTCAGGCCTTTTTCTTCTTTAGCTGACTCCGCCCAGACCTCGCCCCCTTTCTGGGCGCCTCGCACTATGCCTTTGAACTGGCCCTGCAGCTTGGCCCGTTTCCTGTTTCCCAATGCAAGTCATAAGATTCACCCGTAAATGATATTTTGAATCGGAACGATATTTATTACTATTGTTTAGATTAAATATATAACGGTTTAATGATTGAATATAACTTGATATTGTTGTTTGTGTTGTTTAGTTTGAGGTTCTAGTTTCTGTCTTTATCCGCTTTCGTTTCAGTAGGCAGCTGGTTCATCCCAGGCTCAGGGTCTCTCTGCTCTTCATCAAACCCACACCCCCAGTTTGGGAGCACCCTCTCCCTCTCCTCCCCCCACGGCTGTGACTGTTACTCCTCCTTGAGGAGTAACTGCTCCGCCCCCTATCCCAGCCCCTATACCCACAGGAGTGCATCACCCAGTGAGCCGCCGCCCTGCCTGTCCCCTCACACAAGCACACACTGAAATCATGGTCCTAAGCTCTCTGTGTGGGTCACCACGATAGTACAGCACACCGACGATTACCCTCTGACTGAATCAGAATCAGCTTTATTTGGCCAAGTATGTTCACACATATTGGGAATAGTTAGACATTTAATCAAAATAATTAAGACAAGACATAAACATACAGTTCTGTTGATATGCGACGCATATAACCTCTGCATTCACAGCACTGCTTCAGTTATCGAAGAGCAAATTTCCAAAACTCACTCAGTCCGATAACCTAAAGTAATAAGTCATAATCCTCTTCATACGTTGCAGTAATGGGAATGAAATCTCACTCAGTGTTTATGTAATGGAGCAATGGAATTTCGTGAAATTTCCAAAAGTCCACAGAAATATTTAGAAAAACATTCCTGCAGACTGAGTTTTTGATATTTGCTTTTCAATTAACACAATTTTCTTCAGTCTGAGGTTTAACAGAATTCAGCCATATGCTGTTCAAAAAAAACTACACAGAACAAAAACAGAATGGACTTTACATCTGTCTGAAAGGAAAGTTGACACAGGCTGCAGCAGTGAACAAATCAATCAATGTATTAAAGTTAGGCATTAAGTAACTGGAGGCAGTATATACATAACATGATAACATGCCTTTTCTGTATTGACCATATTAAGGACGCTGTAACACTGCCCACCACATACCTGCTTCATTTATTGTTTTATACTTGCAGCTGCTTATTCAGACAGCTCGTCTACCTGTCTGTCCATGTTGCCCTCCCATGACAACTGGTCCAGCCTACAGGTGCCGTCCCATTCCGGCATGTTACCCATGAGTCATAGCGGCACCTCCGGGAGCAGCTCCAGGTGAGCCCGTGCCTCCCCTCCCCCACCTGTCCCCATGCTGAGTCTCGGGCCCCCGTCTTCCCTCTTGTTCTCGCCTATACCCACATCCTGGCCTGTGTCTGCATCGTCTCACCTCGTTAACAGGACTTTCGCCTTCTTCTGTCCTGATCCATTCAGGCCCATCATTCTGAGACATGCTTTGATTTATTTCGCCATAGTTACTCTTTGTTTTCCTTTGTACTTTGCACTCTACAAGTAAAATGAATAAAAAATAGGCATTATTTTGATATTGTTTTAGTACAGTGACACTAGTATATTTGTTGTTGTTTCCAGGCAACACTGCATGCTGATTTAACGTCTTTCCTTAATCTCCACCCCATTGCTCACACACAGCCAGTATCCCAGTTTGTGGTCAATGAGCTCCTCCTCACTCACCCCAGTCTCCTAGTCCAGTGGAATGTCCAACAGCTTGGGCTCTCAGTTCCTGCGTGTCATGCCCGGCTCGTCCGCTCCTCCTGTGTGCCACGCCCCCTGATTACCCACGTGTTTTCTCCCGATTTGTACCCAGCTGTATCTAGTTAATTTGCTCAGTCCTGTGTATTTCAGTCCGTGTCTTACCTGAGTCCAGTGTCTGTCATTGATGTTTGTATGCGTGAGATGTTTCCCCGTCCGCGCTTCCTAATTAAACTCCCGTTTTTGCCTGTCCGCTTGCTCCTTGCACGCCTTGCCCGCACGATCGCCTGCCTGCTTGTACCCGATCGTGACACTGCGCAGCTCTACAACTCATTACCCAGGGCTCTCGCACCCGGCCACAGTGCCCCTCTCAGGCTCCCCGCTGTATGACAGCACTGCCCCATCGGAAGTTCATGAAGCCTCACAGTACGACGCCTCTCCCCACGCGCGCTTAGCCACCACCGGGACTCCCATCACTCCTCCTTCCCTGTAGGGCGGCGCACTTCCATTATTATTACAGTTTCTACTGTCACTCTGTTGCTTTTCCTGGTGCTGGACTTTTGACAGATAAATACATTATTTGTTGCATTCAGTGACAAAAGATTGGTCTGTTTAACACCCTCAGTCTCCACCCTATGAGCCCCTTGTTGGCGGCAGAATCAGGAAGATGTCGGAGAAAGCAGAGGTAAAGTGAATAGTCACCTCGACAATAATGTGGAAACCGCTAATGGTGATCATGCCTGTGTGGGTGAAATGGATCACCACAGTATAAGCGGATGATGATTATAGACGATTTTTCCCTTTTTCTTTATGTCTGTTTACCATCTAATAGGCATTTTTTTTCTTTGGGATGCGTCTAGGTCAGATACGACCAAAATATTTTTCTCATTTCAGAAGTGAAAAAAAATATTGCTCTCAGATTCTGTTCAGTTGTAGTTTTTTAAAATAATGTACCTTGATTTGTGTTTGTTTAAAATGCCATTACCTGTTGCTTACTGGGCCGCTGAAAATGTCTGGCCCAGCTAAATTTCTTGGTTTAAAAATCTGGCCCAACTACTTTCCAGACCTGGACTAGCCCTACTGAATCATACACTAATGTTATTCTGTTATGTGGGCTGTTGTGATAGGGAGATTTGCTGGATGCTGCACGACGGGTGGTGTCCCTGCTGCAGAATGCCCTGTCTGAAGCAGCACCTAGAGACAGTGAGGGTTGTTGTTATCACCTTAATATTGTATATACGCAATCTGTTATTTCTTAACTAATATAATTGTAAGGTATTCTTCTAATATATTGTGCACAGCCAACAAAAAAGAGAAAAATGCAAAACCAAAGGAAGGCTTTCTTTTCTCTTAAAAGTCTTTTTTCTAAACCAACTGAGAGTCAGTTAGAGGGGTGTTCATTATCAGTATTGTTGCTGGCATTTCTGAAAATGTGCCAATTTTAGTCAAGTGGCTACTTTTCAAATGCAGTCCCTGGCCAAGATGAAGAAAGTTCATGAAGACTACATGATAATATTAAGCACTGACATAACAAACAACATTTTTTACATGCAAAATATACAGGAAATATACACTGCAACAGGCTAGGATAGACAAATAACCAAATACACTTGCAAGCCTGACCACTTTAGACCCCAGATTAGAAAATTGGTGAATGAGCATATATTTTTTCCAAGTTTTGTTTTGCTTTCAAGTTCTCACAAATAAAAAAAAAAAAAAGATTTTCCCACTATAGCCAGATCCAGTTTCTGTGGGGGGCGGGGGGGGGGGGTGACAATTTGTAGTAATAACTATTTCCTGCTGAAAACCACTGGTAAACTATCCACATGTCTCTGAATATCTGTGAGTCCCGAGACCTCCATGACAGATAGATATAAGTTGCTAGTGTTGATCGGCAGGAAATCTTCTCCAAAGCCCCACCACCACCTCACACCAATCCACCCAGGGTTTACTCCAAATAAATTTGCTGGTAATACAAACCGGATCAACTTGTGGTTTGTGTCCACGTGTACTAGAGACAAAGGCCCTGGTACATTCTGCGTACAACACAGCCAAGACTTGACAACCTTTATATGATGCGCATGGAATCAACCCTATGCATGGAGGCTGCAACTCTTCTCCACCGAACCCTGTAGCCCATTGACTGCAGCCTGCATTGACTATCCTGTAGCCTGCATTTGGTAGATCATTCTTGACAGAAGAAACCAAATTGTCAAGTTCCCTAACACAGAGCTCATACTCTTTTATTCTTCTTAAGATTGTTCTTCTTGAAACACCCATCAGTGTGGCTATGCAAGGCACAGGAAGTTGAGTATGGAGCATTTCTTTCAAACATTGTTCTTCAATCAAAATCTTGGGTCGTCTATTGGTGGCAGCGACTTCCTGTGTGACACATGGGGCTGGACGTTCCAGATGTGCCCTCACAAGGTCAAAGAGCTCTTGCAAAGCCAGGGTGATAGCAGGAGGTACTTCAATGTGATTAGACAGGGCCTGCAGAAGATACAGCTCCTGATGACAAAGGAACTCCAGGTAATCCAAATTTAGTGGAGTCGCGCTGAATCCTATTTCTATTTTATGCAGAAGACTTTCGAGAAGGTGGTATCTGAGCTGTTCACAGAACAAATTATAGTTAATGAGGTGTCAAGATCTTGTCTCTGATCCACACACTAGGCCTACCATTCAAAAGTTTTAATTATGAAAATGAAATGTTTTTGTTTTGTGAGGTGCTTGTTCATGTATGATGATGTAGTGGCTGCTCTGTTTGACCGTGGTAAACCTTTTCACAAACAATATAAGTGAAGAAGTATGACATTAGATCTAAGGACCAGAGTATAATAAAGTTAAATAAAATCCATCAAAAACACTTACTCAGTGGAGATTCCAATGTAGTAGGCAGACAACTTTATGGCTTTAATAATGAGTGTATTTAGCAGCTACAAGGACAAAAGATATTATAAACCTCTCCATTTTAATGCTAATTTAATAAACATTAACAGATAGCACTTAAGGTGGTTTCGCCTATAGTCTGCTAACACTAACCCGAGAACTAATATCTGAGGAGCGTTCTTCCCAGGATTTGAATTTATTAAATTGGCTTTGTGATGTTGTATTAAGAAATTTTATTCACAATGCAATTTACCGTACATTGGCCCATTCTTTTATATACGGTAAGACGAAGCGGGAAATTCGAGCGAGCGAGTGCTGTGCAGACGCGAGCGCGTAGAGGGGATGGGTTTTCAGCACTCGAGCACACGCACGCGCGTGGTTCGACTTTTGGCCCTAATTTAACGGCGAGCGAGTGAGTGAGTGCTGTGCAATCGCGAGCGCGTAGAGAGCATGGATTTTCTGTTTTTATGCGCACGACTTTTGGCACTAATTTAACGCCATAGAAATGTGTGTTTAAAAGGGGAGGAGATCGGGTTGCAGCGCTGGTGTGAGCGGTTTCTCCGGGCAGTTCGCTCGAGGCTAACGTGGCTTTGGGAACGTGGTGTACCCGTCACCCATGCCAGGGAAGAAATCAAAACCGAAATGCTAGGAATATGGACTTCATCTTACGTCAAGCGTTTTCCCCTCCATTGACGCCCATAAAGAAAAGGCTTAAAGTCCATATTCCTAGCATTTCGGTTTTGATTTCTTGTCAGGTAAGTCTTTATGGCCAGATACATTCGCGAGAAATTTGGTGATTTGTGGTGACTGTTTTAATACATTAAGTTGCGTTACGCATTTTCACATTAAGCGTTTTAGAATGTCCCGTGGCAGGTATCCCCTTCTATTGCCCTAGGGAGGGTTGTAACCCTCGTCTGTATATTAATAAAGAATAATCCTTCTATTCCTGTCTCATGTATCTGGACCTCCCCAGCAATTTAACGAAATTTGGTGGCAGCGGTTACAAGTGAACCCGTTTAAGTTTAGCGCTCATACTTCCGTCCATATGTTTAAGACCCACCTTGGCTGACTTAGCTGACATGTCCTGATTTCATAATCTTCAAATTTGTAATCTTTTCTCCTTCATCTAACTCCATGTTTTTAACTTCTTGTCATTTTCTTGCCGTTTGACTCATAGAAAATTATCAGACTTAAATGACACGTCAGCCTGTGCAGACAGCGATTTCAATGTTTTAATAAATTGGCCAGCAGGTGGGGGCAGTGCTCAATTTCATTAATGCCATTCAGAAAACTTTCAGGCTTTATGTCTTAATGAACAGCCTAGAAAAGGACAAAGCATTATATTACTGATGCATACAGCAGATCCCCAACTCAGGCTGTGTTGCATATTCTTAACAGTGCTACAGTATGTTCACACAGCCAGTACAAACAAACTTGCAAGATCTAGACCAGGGGTCACCAACCTTTTTAAAACGGAGAGCTACTTCACGGGTACTGAGCCATACGAAGTTTGATATCAGTTTTAAACGCCCTCCTAAACATGTCTAAACTTCATGCATGATAAACATGTTTTAAATGCTTTTTTATATTCAATTTCAAATCTATATAAATGCAAATGTGATAGATTAGAAACAGGACAAAATTAAATTTTAGATGATGTTCGCTGGTGAGTTGTGCTATTTTATAGAACAGGTCCACGGGCAACTCATGTGGTCATTGGGGGCATCCTTGGGGCACCATGTTGGTGACCCCTTATCTAGACCTACCACATCAGGTAGGAAGGTGCCTATTTCTACCAACTATTCAGACCATCAGACCCAAACCATACATTCAGTCATGCACAGGCACTCCACCAGAGGGCTCTACATTCTGTCCTACATCTGCTCACCTGTTAGACCCACACTCAGTCTCCATCCTGATTTCTACCTACTACTCGGACTATCTCACCAAAACCAGTCCTGTGGCCTGTTCTATGAAGCGGGGTTACTGGCTTATTGGGGAAACTTGTCGGATTTCTTGATCGGGACCTTCAACTGCTCTGCCATAGAGAGCATCCTAACATGCTGCCTTACGGTCTGGTATGCGGGCTGCTGGTGGCCTCCTACCGCTCTGCCATAGAGAGCATCCTAACATACGGCCTTACGGTGTGGTATTCGGGCTGCTGGTGGCCTCTATGACTTTTTTTGTAGACAGTCCATCTGTGTGGTGCTGTTTGCACGAATTGTTTTGGGAAATGCACTTACAGTTTTGCAGATGTTAAGGGTGATTCCAGAAATGCATCAAAGCAACTGAGGAACTGCAATGTCACTGTACAGTTACTTATAATGGGCGCCAATGTAATGTGTAGAGTGGCAAATAAACTGATTCACCATTTACTCTCATGTACATCACTTAAAATGCTTGTTTTAAATGCAAATGTGTGAATGTAAATCTAAGCAGTAAAGCTACAATTTACATTCTGTTTGCATGGTGGAAAGAACATTTAATCTGCCTTTTAAGTGTGATTAGAAGATCTAATGCCTGTGTGCTTGTAATAAGATGGTCGCTGGTTCAAACCCAGCCACAGCACATCTCTGCGTCCTTGAGCGAGGCCCTTAACCCCCAGCTCACTGGGCATCACTATGGGTGGCTGCCCTTCGCAGACAACTTACTCTGTTTACTCTAAAAAAAAGAGAGCAAGTTGAGAGAGAAGTTAAGACAATTTCTCCACAGGGACCAATAAAGTATCAATTATTATTACTGTATGAGAGACTGTCTAATATCAGATAGATAACAGACTCATACTGTGCTGAGCTTGTCTGAGAGAGATGATTAGCAAATGCTCTCCCACAGTATCTCAGCACTCTGTACAAAGAACTTTATATGCTCAGTATCTGCTCCTGTTTATCTAATTGTTCTCATTTTAACTGGATGTTAAGGAGTAAATTAATAAACGTCATGTAAGTGCACATTAAAATGCTTTTTCACTGTTACTTAAGTTCCCATGTGAACAGCCAATCAGATCAGCCTGATGTGTGTCTCTCTGTTTCCTCTCTGTTTCCTGCCCTTTCATCCCGACCACGACCATGATCTCTCACTTAGCAGCAGAGCAGTTTATTCTAAACAGTGGAAGCACAAAAATGTTCAGACTCTTTGGTCTTCTCATTTTCATTAGTAAGGCCCTATAATATAAATTATTTTGGGATTTTAATATTTTCATTTATCTGTATGATGTGATCAGTGGAATTTGGCCATTTAATCTGCATCATAGTTAATAGTTATTTAGATTACTATTATATGTCTTATTTGATTATGATTTTTTTTGTTTTTCTGTTTTTGCAGACACTGCACTGACTACAGATGTTGTTCAGCCCAGTCACCTGATGAGGGTTCAGCTTGGAGACAGTGTGACCCTGACATGCTTCTGTCAAGGAGAAACAACTTTTGTTACTTTGTTTAAGCAAGCTGTTGGTCGGAAGCCCCAGCCCATGGCGAAAGCACTTCTCTACGTACCTGGTGAATTTTACAAGGAATATAAAAGCATAAAACGTTACTCCTTACTGAATGCAGAGGGGAGTTTTAACCTCACTATTTCTAACGTGGAGCCGTCAGATTCTGCAGTGTATTATTGTGCTGCTGTGTTTCTTCATGAGGTCACCTTCGGGAATGGAACCTTTGTCATAATCACAGGTAAATGAGATTCCAACTATTTTCATATTTGCTTTATTATAATGTCAGTAAGATTATTCCCTGCAAAATAATTTTGACAGTTTAGTTGTTTGTCAATATAAAATTAGCAAAGATACCTTATTGTCTGCTTTGTTCCATAAATGTTTTTCTAAACATCAAACAAAAATCATTCATTATTATTATTATTATTATTATTATACAATTTGTTGCATTTTGCTTGCTGTCAGCCAAAAGCCTAACCTTCTCTTTATACAGATGTTAATGTTACACATTGCAGCCTCTTTAAAACAAATAACATAAAAAAATGTTTGAGTTGTTATATACAGTATAGGACTGTGCAAAAATCTTAAGCAACAAAAGAAAATTATTTTTGACGTTATTTATCTGAGCAGTCAGTGTGTATTCACTCTGAAAAAAAAAATGCATGATTTAACATATGAACTAGGGATGTGCACCATTCAGAACTGATTTGAGAATGAAATTCTCAAATACGTATCCTAAAATTCAGGATTTTGAATACATATATGAACTTGAATTTCAGTTCATTTTGTTAATCTGAATTACATTTGAATTGTGGTTGAAAACAGGTTGTGGCATTGAAATTTATATTTGAATTTAAAGAAGAAGAACGAAAAAGGGTTTGGATTCAAATTCAAGTTCATATACGTACTGTAGGTGTAGCTTTTAACTAAAATATGAACTTTAATTTAAATATGAATTATACATAAACACATTAACATTGTTATACATCATTGTTATAAAAATGTCGTTTTGTAAAGAATGAAATAATGCAACATTTGAAGTGTCACCTAAAATAATAATTATACTGTCATTTTGTGCACCATGGTGGATCTGCTCATAGGAAGAGCTGAGTGTCTCTCCTTAAAAGTCAGTGTTGGCTGCAGTGACGGCAGTTTCTAACCTAAGAAACGTCCCAAACACTTTTCCTGCATCAAAAGTCAAACTAGTCCCTATTCCTGCCATGAAAGGTTCACATAATGTCACCGATACCTGAACCAACCATGTTTATCAGAGGATGCCAACCCTTTGGCTGCAGCTTTCTCTGCACACGCTGAGAGAGTCTTCAGTGTAGCAGGAAAAGATTTCAGGCCAGAAGATTGCAAATTAAATCATGAAACCTTTGAAGATATTATGCTGAATAAATGTAATAATAATGAAAAATTAGCAATGTGTATTGGAATAAAGCATAATTGTATTTGCCATGACGTTTTGCTTTTCGCTGTAGTGCTATGGTTGAACGGAAAAACTTACTTTTGTGTGCATAAGAAAATAAATAGGAGGAACTACGAAACCAAGTAATTCCTTTTACTATGTATACTTTTTCTTTAATGTTAAAAGATAGACAAACTAGTAATGGGCAAACAGCTCTTCGGCTCTTGAATTAAATTATGCAGGTACTACAGCAAAATGCTCAAAAATACCAAAACACATCAAGAGCTAAATATGCAAAAACAATAAATACCTTCCTGTGGAAAAGGGGCAACATAAACCAAATGTAAAGTCACGAAAATCATGAAAATATAAAGTACACTTTACACACTTCATTTCTTTGAATTGAAATTAATTATATTCATCTACCTTCATACATTAATACAAGACATTATATGATTATAATGTTTGTTATTATCATATAATTTTTATTTAGGTATTATGTAGGTGCAGTTAATGTATAGTGTTACCTGATATATACTAATAAGCAGTAATACAATAAAAAGAGAGAAGAATGTCAGCTGTTCTCCAAGAAGTTACTGATTTCTTGGATGGCTAGAAGAACATCGATTCAGTTCCCAAAAATCTGTAAGAACAATTTTTGAGGATCTGTATTTTCCATTGTTATTCTCAAAGGGCTGTCATCATGACTATTTTGCTTTTCAGGTAAAGACTCCAACAGCAGGACTGTGGTACAGCAGCCTGTGTCTGACACATTGCAGCCAGGAGACTCTGTGAGCCTGCAGTGTACGATAGAGACTGGGAGCTGTGCAGGAGAACACAGTGTTTACTGGTTCAGACATGGATCAGGAGAATCCCTTCCTGGAGTCATTTACAGCCATGGAAACAGCAGTGATGAGTGTGAGAAGAGCCCTGAGGCTGGATCTCCTACACGGAGCTGCGTCTACAGCCTCCCCAAGGGGAACCTCAGCCTCTCCGATGCTGGGACTTACTACTGCGCTGTGGCCATGTGTGGGGAGATGCTGTTTGGGAACGGCACATAGCTGGATATAGATGGTAACACCCAGTGTGGGGAGATGCTGTTTGGGAACGGCACACAGCTGGATATAGATGGTAGCACCCAGTGTGGAGAGTATATCTGCTTCAAAGTTTTATTTAGCTTATTCTGCTATTAAGACATTTATTTCTTTTTTTAATGTAATGAATTTTCTAATTTAAGTGCTTAAATTAAATTACACAGATGTTAATTTAATAATTATCCATCCATCCATCCATTTTCCAAACCGCTTATCCTATTGGGTCGCGGGGGGTCCGGAGCCTAATTTAATAATTATTTCAAATATTAATATCCATCCATCCATCCATTTTCCAAACCGCTTATCCTATTGGGTCGCGGGGGGTCCGGAGCCTAATTTAATAATTATTTCAAATATTAATATAAATTGTTAAAATGCAAAATACTAGAAGTTCATGTTAAAAATGGACTATTTACAAAACAACTGCTGTAATGTGTTATCGATTTGATCTTTAACTAATGTAATGTAAGCAAATGGGAAATGTGTCTCTATATCATTATGCTGAAATCTATCTCTTTGTTACAGGCTTTCAGAAGCTGCTGGATCCTCTTCACTCTGGCTTGCTGATAGTTTTATCTTGCAGCATTATTCTGAACGTTGCTCTCATTTGTATAAGATGTAAACTGACCTGTACACACTGTGCAGGTACGCTGCCCGGCTTTATGCACTCAGAAGGACAAAATGTAGATTTTAACAAATTATAGAAATATAAAATTGTTTTATGATAGATAACATTTTCATATTAAAACCACTCTTGCAGGTAATACAGTTTTAAAATCCATTATTAAATCTCACCTTATTTATATAAACCTTTTTGTACTGTAAGATTTACATTTTTGTATTATATCTTTCATATTTTGCAAAATCTATTGAAATATACATGTTGCAATAAGTTGCATATCAATAACTTTTATTACCAAGATCTCCTTTATAGCAATTTTATTATATATGATATATGAGAACAAATGACACGTATCCAAACATGCACACTTAAATTGACAGAAGTCATTTTTACTTTCATTTTTGAGACAAAAAGGATGTTGATTGCTTGAAAATTCGGAATGTTATCTGACCACGGTATGATACCGTGCGAAATTAAATAATATATTGATGTGTTATATATTTTAAACAGATGAAAAGAACAGTGATATATCAAAAGTGGAATGGTCACGCAAGCAAGTATGTAATAAATATTTCAAATTACAAATCGTCAGTAAAACAAATGAACCTCAGACTGATTTCCATCCTGGGATCAGCATTTTAAGTGCTATTTGTGAAAATAGGTAATAGCAAACCGATTTGATCCATCCAATTCTGCCATCTTTGTCTCCACAGTGCCATGACGAGGACACACTGAATTACGCTGCCCTGAACCTTAAGAAGCCAAAACCCAGGAGACAGAAGAAAGACGGGAATAATGACACTCTGTATTCTGACCTCCGCTACAGAGATTATGAATAAAGATGCTTCTCATTCATGTCAGTCACACAGAGTGTTCAGGGTGTAGCTTTAATAATGTTCAGAGGAGGGCAGGGGAGCCAGTGCTTCTGAGACTGAATCACGGGATTTTACGGAGCACCGGTGCTGAGTTTGGTGTCAGTGTGTTTGGGGCGCATTTTTACTGGAAGTGCAAATGTTCAAGCCAGACTGGGGGCTGAGGGAGGGGGAGAGGGGAGCCACAGAGATTATTTCTTCATGGCATGGGGGGGAATAAGCGGCTTTAATGTTGTGGAAAGGCTGAGTTGCTGCAATCAGTTCTTTGATGTCACACATGCTTACTTGTCTCCCTTGTGTACCATGCTGAATGGTTTGGGGCAAACGCACAGGGACTGATCGATTATATTAAACAGATGAAAGAAACTGAATGAAAATTTCAAGTGTTCTTAAATTACGTTTTTCATTTAATTGTGTGTTCTGGATGTATTTTTGAGTATATACATGTACCTGTATATGTACCTGTATATATACCTGTGTCGTTAATAACGATGTGGATAATTAAGAAAGAGGAGTTTTGTTTCTTGCTCCCTGTCTTGTTACTTGGCTCACAAACATACACACACATAGACACACACACAAACATACACAGACACACAAACACACACACACATAGACACACACACACACAAACACACATGCACACATGCACACACACACACTGCTACGGCTCTGTAAGAACACTACCATGCTCTTTTGTGTGAGTGGGGTGGGGGGTGTTAAATAAGATGAAAATGACAATGGCTGTACTTTTGTTATGTCAGTTGTGTTTCTATAGTCATTGTATCATATTCCACAAGCTTTTTATTCTACAAGATGTACAAGCCAGTCAGTGTATTCAGTGGGGTGTTCAGGAGTCATTAGGTTCTGAAAAATGTCTTGCATTTAAAACATAATGTACTTTTGAATACTTAAGTATTTTTAGATGCAAATACTCCAGTACTTTAACTGAAGTAAAAAATTAACTGAAAAACTTTGAGTATTATTTGACGAGGAGTATCTATACTTAACTCAAGTAGTGAAGTTGTGTACTTTGTCCACCTCTGTCCAAAAGTGACATACAGCTGTAAGCTGTTTGGGTTTGTTTGTCTGCTGAGTGCTTCTCTGCAGTGCTGCAGATGTTTCCACTGGTTAGATGCAGCTCAGGAAGACTGACCCACTGACTGCACTGTGCTGGACTCACTTTGCAAAGAGTAAAAACCACACAGACAGAACAATATCTGCTTCTTGTAAGACCCTGTTTCCTCTCTACCTCACCCAGGTCACGCTTTCAAGTATTCAGCCTAAGTTATTTTATCCAAACAAGCCACCATTATTATTCATGCAGCTGGACATTTGACTGGAGCACATGATTGCTACATATCACTACTGTACATGGAACGGAATGTACAGTTTTCACAACAGAACTTTAGAAAAGCAAAATTCTCATCAGTCCACATCTCTAACCACCACACATCCTAGGGCTCCCATTTATAATGGTACATTTTTGTTTTATTCACATTCTTTTTCATCACACAGATAAACACCATCCATTAATCTTACAGCATGTATCCTGGTCAGGGTGATGGGGACGACACCACCTATATCGAGTGTGATTTAAGGCCAAGACCTTAAAAGGGAGAGTCAAGACTGAGGCTTGTTACAAGAGCAGTGGGGCACAAAACAACAAACAACATCATTATGAATGTAAAAGAAATGGATGTATATATAAATATAGGGTAATAATAGAAACAAAAAATAAGAATATATTACATACAGAGGAATATTATAGGAATATTAAAATTAACTTATACACAATCCTTAACTTATACACAATCCTATTGCATGTAACATTATTGCTCATGTGCCAGATATTAGCCTCCCAAAGGAAGCTGCCACACAGGGCATAATGCACTGGCTCAATGCAACACTGCACATCAGTGAATAAGGAGGAACAATATTGCAGATCAGCAGCAGATAGAAACTGTATCAGAAGACAGTGAACAGGGGAAAAGTTCAATGAGCAGAGTGCAGATTATAAAGCCTGACTGCTGTGGGGCCCAATGACCTGCGGTACCGTTCTGTCACACGCCGGGTGTCTGAGTCTCTTACTGAAGGAGCTGCCCTTACGGGCCTCCATAGTCTGCTGGGGGGGTGAGAGGTGTCACATAAAATTGATGACAGCCTTGTTATCAGCCTGCTCTCATCCATCTACTCTACAGTGCCAAGGGACGCTCCTCCCTGATGATGAGAGGAGTCTAAGCATGTGGACATTTGGGATAATGTGAGTTCAGAACTGGATGGTCAGCTGTACGACTTCCAGTCTGTAGGCAGACTCATCACCTTCAGTTATGATGGCAAACACAGTAGTATCACCTGCAAAATTCAGGATCTTCACTGGAGCAGCAGTGATTTGTGTAGAAATTGAAGAGAAGAGGGAGAGCACAGAGCCTGGAGGAGCTCAGTGCTGAGGGTCAGCGTGTCTGATGTGTGCTGTAAGCATACAGATGTCCTGCATTTGTGGAACATTTTGTTTGTGCTGCTGTTTATATGTGTTGTTGACGCTGCAGTCAGTAATTTTCCACTAGCAGTCTCACCTCTGCATTTTACAGGAAGACTGACCGACTGAGAGCAGGGTGTTTGTGTCTCTCTTCTCAGTGAGCGAAAACCACACAACCATCAGGTCCTCAGCTCAGGCCCACTGCTTCACTAGAAAAACCACAAAGGGTATTTTTATCTAAAAGTGGGTGAGCAAGTGAGATGTTATTGACAGCATGAATTTGTCTACTAACATTTTAAATTCAAACCTAAAAAGCAGTATGTCCAGGATGTCAGTAATTACATTTAGTCAGTATGAACAATTTGGGTGCAATAATATAGAATAATGTAGAATTTTGCATAATTCAGTTAATACCAGTAAGATACCGATCATTAACACTATAAGGTCATGTTGCTGAATCTCATTGTTAAAGTTAAATGAATCTACGCATTTTTATACACACAAGACTGTGCTTAGTTCATCTTTCAGTCAAAATCACACAGTGAGGCAAATCTGACCATCTTAATTGTTTTTGCTTGTGTGGAATGGCATCCCATGCAGGCCTGTGCTCTGTGCTTCCTGGGACAGGTCCCACCCTCTCCAGACCCCGATGAGAATTAGTAGTCGCTGGATAAAAGATTGACAAAAGATAAAAATACAAAAGTCATTCTTGCTGTCTAACCTCTGATTACTGCATGACATTTCTGATTTCTGATAACTGATAAGTAGAAAATATGTTTAGTCTCTTGCTTGGTGGTAAGAAAAAAGGAGAACCACAAAGAGCACAGTCATTTTCAAGGTTATTTCTCACTGGTCAGTGTGAAAGGCTGCGTCATTAATATAACGCCGGGCTCAGCACAGTGACTGCACCTGCGCTGCACTGTAGAACACAAGCCAGGCTGCAGACCATCAGCCCTGAAAGTTAAAACAGGACTCGTATGTGTGTCATGTGGTGTTTAATAAAAATTTACAGGACAGAACATAGTGGATTCAGTTTCCTTTGCTCTTACACTCCCAGTCCAAAGTGTGGCCACGACTGCTGTCAATGCATCTGTCTCTTTTTTCACCTTAATTTTTCACCTGTGTTATTCACCTTAATATCAAAAGGCTCCAAAGCAGTACAGTAATGCAGAACAAATATTGTAACTAACAAGGAAGTGGGGAGGTAATGGACAGAAGTGTTGGTTTTTGGTAACTCCACTCCTCTGACCTCCACTGTAATTTTAGGTTCCTTGGAACAATATTGTAAACCAGTCATCACACATCACACACATAAAGTCGACACCAACCTTAAGTTTGACACTCAGATAAGGTTAGTTGTCAAGTCAAGCTTTTTACAATTGAGGCAGTTGGCCAAAATAAAGCCAATTCTTTCTAGGCAGCACTTTGAGACAGTAATCCACTCTTTTGTCCCTACTAGTTTGGACCACTGTAACGCCCTCTATGTTGGGGTTAGAGGCTCCACTATTGTTCACCTCCAGAAGGTTCAAAATGCTGCCGCACATGGAAATATGAGCATGTCTCCCCCATTTTAGCCTCACTCCACTGGCTGCCCGTACATTTTAGGATTCATTTTAAAATTCTGTTATTTGCTTTTAAAGCCCTCAGTGGTCTTGCTCCATCTGACCTCTGTGAGCTGCTTCACCCTTACACCCCCCACCCGCTCTCTCAGGTCAGCTGATCAGCTGTTCCTGACGGTTCCTAAGACTCAGCGTGAGCTTAGAGGGGATCGAGCCTTTGCAGTCGCAGCTCCTAAAATGTGGAATGACTTGCCTTTTCACATTAGAGAGGAATCCCCTCTGTCCGTTTTTAAATCTCTTCTAATCTCTTCTCCTTCACCTTTGACACATTGTGAGATGTTAATTTTAATAGTAAATCTTATTTTAATCTTAGCCTTTTCTTTATTAATTAATTGATTTTTTTAAATTTTTATTAATGGCCTTTTACTCACATTGAATGTTTTGGTTTTTATTAAATTTCTTTTACTTCGTTTTTAAGTGTGTGAATGTTTTTATTTATTCCTTTGTGCAGCACTTTGGTCCATAAGGTTGTTTAAAGTGCTTTTCAAATAAAGAGCTGGATTGGATTACATTGGAAGATGGCTCAACAAATCTCTTTCACAGAATGTAAAATTCGACAGAGGGCGCAAGGTGACATTCTGTCAGGGGCCCAGAATTTTTAGCTACACCTCTGTGTTACTGTGTTTTTTTTGTTCTAGCCATCAATAACTCTGGAGTTGCTATATCGCCACCTGGTGGTGAAAAGATCAGACAAAAATATGTACACATGTTACCAACAGTTTGAAATTGAAGTGCAGAGTTAACAGGTTTAATTAATCGTCCCCACGGATGCCAGTCATGAAATTTGAGAATTGCAAATTAAAACACAGGAAAAAATCAGGAACACTACAAGATAAAATATTTAGCAAACACTCAATGTGCATCCAGGGTGACAAGGGACAACTGGAGGATGATATGACAATCTGACAGTGACATTCACAGCACTTTATATGTTGCCAAAAACAGAAAAGGGGATTAAAATCAAGAATCAGAAATCATGTATGAGGGTGGGGCTGCTTGGTGGTGCAGTGATTAGCACTGTTACCTCCCACCACTGGGACTCAGGTTCGAGTCTCCGCCTGGGTCACATGTGTGGGGAGTTTGCATGTTCTCTCTTGCTAAATTGGCCGTAGGAGTGCATGTGTGTGTGAATGGTGTGTGAATGTGCCTTGCAATGAGCTGCCCCCCCGTCCTGGGTTGTTCCCTGCCTCGTGCACAGATCCTGCCAGGATAGGCTCTGGACCCCCCGCGACCCAGTAGCATAAGCGGTTTAGACAATGGATGGATGTATGAGGGTGAGTCACAATGACGACAGCTGCTCTGTTGACTTGGTCCCAGGAGTCGTCAGCGTTGGTCTGCCGGGGCCCCCGTCCTGTCTGTGGAAGCACCCGTCTTGTTGGCTGTTCTCTCTGCCTGGGCCCCCTCTCCTGCTGCCTCACGTTTGGGTTGAAGTGGCTCCCCAGTGCTTCTGTAAAGCTCTTTGTGTATCTTAGAAAAGGGCTGTATAAATGTAACATTCATTCATTTATTCAAGGTCCCAGCCAGAAGAGTGCAGTACTACACTGTCCCCCACAGCCTGAATCAGCTGGATGTTATAGGATTAAGACACTTCCTGCATTAGGCCATTTACCCTCAGTGTATTTCCATACCCTGACAGGATGGATGACAATACTATGGCCCTAATTTTCAATACACAGTTTTCACAGGAGTCTCACCCTCATCCACATTCTCTGCATTCCTTATCTCATGCTTCTTTGCCACCCGCATCTCCTCTGCCTGCTTTGTCTCATTTTCCCACAATTGAAACACCGTCCAATTTGTCTCTGTTTTAGTTCTACCACATTAGTCCCTGAGCAACCAGTCTGATCCCGTTCCTCTAATTTCAGACGCATCTGGCTTATCTGATTGGGACTGAAGCTGCTGTTACTAGGAAAACCACATTCGTCCCACTGGGGCAGGTCTGACACCGCGTCCTTCCCATATGTCTCCCATAATTGTTGTACAGAATTTCAGCTGGAGTTCTTTCCCAGAAGCAAGTAATTTCACTTTAGCACCTGTTCAGTAAAAGTCAAGTAGGTCTTTAATGTTATTTTTAACTTTACACAGTTGAGTATAGTACAGTTACAAAAGAAACTGTTTCCCTCGGACCAAGGTGCTACTTAAATTAACAGAAGACTAACACATACCAACCTAGCAACATACTGTATGGTGCATAATGAGCAAAAACTGTGCAAACATTGCAGGACAGTGCAAAAAGAGAGGACAACTGACACCAACGAGCACAAACAGCACAGTAAACCCAGTACTGAGAAGGCGCAGTTTGGTTGTCCAATGAGGTAGCAATAAAAATAAATAAAAGTAACTGTAAACATGGCGACAATAAGATAAAAAATAGTAGTTAAATAATAAAGTGTGTTAATGAGTGTATGTGTGTGTGGTATCAGATTAGTCCCTGAGAGTTCAGTAGTCTGACGGCATGGGGGATAAAGCTGTTTGAGTCTGGCTGTAAAGGCCCGAATGCTCCGGGACCTATTTCCAGAAGGCAGGAGGGTGAAACGATAATGTGAGGGGTGGGTGGGGTCATCCACAATGGTGGTGGCTTTGCGGATGCAGTGTGTGGTGTGAATATCTGTGCATGGAGGGGAGAGATATGTTAGGGTTATCTTCTTCTGAAGATGCGCTGGAAACAAACCAGTCTCTGAACACAGAACAACGCAGACAGCTGTGATGACGTTTTACTTGCTGCAAGGTGTAGGGAATCCACTTGCAGAGTCTCCGCAGTTTCAGCAAAATGATGGTTTATTGAACAGCAAAAATAATACAATGTAATACAGTGTAGAGACACACCGGGTACTGAAAGGCAGCTCAGATACAAATTGAAGACAGTTCTTCACCCCCCTTTATACCCAAAAAGGCCCTCCCCACCAAGGTGTTGTGTGTAGGTGTTGTGAGTGAATTTACATATAAAGAGTGACCCCCTGGAGTGTGAGGATCCTGAGACAGGGACGGGACAGGACAGGGTGGAGACTTTTATGATCATTGTAATTCAATTCTTATCACCTTATCTTATCCTTATCACCATAGTGGTGCCAACTGGAACCCCCATTCTCTCCCTGGCTTCCCCCATGATCATAAATTCCTAACATTGTCTGCATTCAAATGATCAACCAAGAACCTTGGGACATTTTTACCACTTTTCCTTACAAAGGGAAGCCCGGTCCTGACCTCGAGGTGTCAGCCTCTCAGTCGAACTCAGCCAACTTCGAAAGAGTAACTCCCCTCGCAGTGTCTTTTATTGAGGTACACAAACAGGATATGCAACTGACATTGAACATTGTTTGTCACCATATATGGGGTGGAAATATTCAAGCGACAGTTCTTGAGACGTGTTATTGCTCAATTAAGATCAAGCTGCGGCAGGGTGTTGTTTCTAAGCGTCTAGCAAAATGATGATAAAAAAAGTACATATTTCTCTAACACGATACTCCCAATGATTTTCTCACCTGTCATCACTATCTGTTGTAGGGACTTGTGATCTGAGGCGACACAGTTCTCAAAGCAGACCGTGATGCAGCTGCTCAGGGTGCTTTCAACAGTTCCCCAATAGAGTGTGAGAATGGGAGATGGGCTTTTCTGAGCTTCCGTGGAGAGTAGAGGTGCTGCTGTGCTTTCCTTACTATGGAGCTGATGTTGAAGGACCTGGTGAGATTCTCCGCCAGATGGACAACAAGGAATCTGGTACTCTCTACGATCTCCACAGATGAGCCATCGATGTGCAGCAGAGAGTGGTCACTCTGTGTTTTGTGTTCTTCTAACGTCAACAACCATCTCTTTGGTCAACATTCAGAGACAGGTTGTTGGCTCTGCAGCAGTCCGATAGTCATCACACTTCCTCTTTGTATGCTGAGTCACCGTTTTTATTGATGAGACCCACAACAGTCTTGTCATCTGCCTGATGTTGATGATGGAATTCGAAATGTGCATTGCTGCTCAGTTGTGAGTCATCGGAGTTAACAGCAGTGGGCTGAGCATAAAGTCCTGGGTTCCTGCTACAGCGTCTGAGCAGTTGCCTTCGTCGCCCATAGCTCCTGCGCAGCCCGAGCAGCCGCCTCCGCTGCCCCCTGCGGCCCCAGAGCCCGAGCAGCCGCCGCCTGCTTTGCCCGTAGCTCCTGAGCAGCCGCCTCCGCTGCCCCCTGCGGCCCCAGAGCCCACGCCCGAGGCGCTCCCTCCGCCTCAAATGACTGTGCCCCCTGGGGCTCTTGTTCCTGGCCCCACTCCTGTCCCTGACCCAGCTCCAGACTTTCCTGCCCTAGTCCCCGAGGAGGTCCCGGACAGTCTGACCACCGTGTGTGCCACGCCCCCTGATTATCCACGTGTGCTTCCCTGATCGTACCCAGCTGTGTCCGATTATTTTCAATCAGTCCTGTCTATTTGAGTTCATGTCTTACTAGAGTTCAGTGTCCGTCATTGAAGTCCGTCTGCGTGAGATGTTTCCTGCACCCCGTGTTCCTAATAAATCCCCGTATCCTGCCTGCCTTGCCTGTTTCCTGCCCGTCCGCCGCTCCCGTTAAATGGCGATCGTGACACAAGGCACACGCACATCAAGTACCAATGCAGCAAATACAGATGAACAATTTAGGAGGAATACTAGTCAAAGGAAGGAAGAAAAGCAGCCCACCCTATCTCATGGTCACGGACACAAACATCAGGGAGTGTTATGAAGAAGACATCACACTTAACACCATTGGTTTTATGCAGTGAATTACACCAGAGAGAGTTTTTACATTCTAGCTGTGTTACGTAACATTCCTCAGCCTTCAGGTTTTTTCCACACAATGCACGACATGCAGGGGTGCCAAACAAAACAGCGGAACTGCAGTGTAGCCAATTATTTGTTTCAGTAGTTTTAAGAAAACTAGAACATAAAATGTTTGTTTTACTTAGTCCACAAAAGAGTTTTTACCTATCTTAGTGTATTTTACATCACATACACTCTCGGTCCGTTGTGGAGTCCATCCCACTGTAGTTGGAGAATGCTGCCATCAGTCGCTTGGTGTAGCACTCGCAGGATTTACCAGGCTCCTGTTTAAACTGATGCATCATGCCCCAGTCCATGCGCAGGAGGACCAGTCTCTGAAGGGCTGTCGCATGGTGAGGCCTGTTCTGCCTGGGGTCCAGCAGGTCACTGGCAATGTCCTTCAACTCACAGTGGGCTTGCGTTCATAGTGGGGTACCGCAGGGTTCGATTTTAGGACCACTATTGTTCCTAATTTACATAAATGATATGGATACCAATATATACAGTAAACTGGTGAAATTTGCAGATGACACCAAGGTGGGTGGTGTAGCAGATACTGAATTAGTGGCTCAGCAGCTACAGCGGGATCTTGATTTAATTAGTGACTGGGCCGATACCTGGCAGATGAAATTTAACGTCGATAAATATAAGGTACTCCATCTAGGGAGCAGAAATATAAAGTACAGGTATTTCATGGGTGTCACTGAAATAAAGGTAGCTGATCATGAGAAAGACCTTGGTGTGTATGTTGATGCTTCCATGTCCCATTCTCGCCAGTGTGGGGAAGCAATAAAAAAGGCCAATAGGATGTTGGGGTATATCTCCAGGTGTGTGGAGTTTAAGTCAAGGGAGGTAATGCTAAGATTATACAATTCCTTGGTGAGACCTCACCTAGAATATTGTGTGCAGGTTTGGTCACCATATCTTAAAAAGGACATTGTGGCCTTAGAAAAGGTGCAGCGTAGGGCCACAAAAATGATTCCTGGTCTTAGAGGAATGTCATACGAGGAACGGTTACTTGAGCTAAATCTGTTCAGTCTCAAGCAAAGGAGATTGAGGGGGGACATGATCCAGGTATATAAGATTCTAACAGGTTTGGATGCTGTTCAACCAAATAGTTACTTCAGCAT